>NC_090647.1:567057646-567265146 GCF_040937935.1 Hyperolius riggenbachi
CAGCTATCCACCCTGACTACGGGAAATGGAGGGATGCTGAAATCTACAGCTGCACTGCGGGCTAAAGAGGGGCTCCGACCACAATAACAGCTATCCACTCTGACAACGGGAAAGGGACAGTCCTCTGCCCTGCGGTGTCATTAGGGGTATGGAGGGACGCTCACATCTACAGCTGCACTGCGGGATAAAGAGGCGCTCCGACCACAATAACAGCCATCTATCCTGACAAAGGGAAAGGGACAGTCCTCTGCCCCCCGGTGTCATTAGGGGTAATGGAGTTTCCCGGTTTGCCCGGGTTAGTGGGATCTTGGCCATGTGACTGCTGGGACTTGCACACAGTGAGAAGCATCATTCGTAATCACAGGTTCTCTTACATTACACAACATTTTGTGCTGATACTATTAAGTTAATTGATGCAGCTTAGACTTGAACTTTACTTGTCAGCATAATAAACAATGCTGCCTGTATGGCATTGTTCCTCCATTCTCCCTGCACTGCAATAATCCTGCAAATACACAATGCAATACCGCTTGATTCCTTAAAGAGGAACTGCAGTAAAAAAAAAACATCGTGAATAAAATTGCTTATTGTTACAATATTCATTTATTCGTTATTTAGTCAGTGTTGTGCAATGTACAATCTTTTTCTCTCCCTGCTTTACATCCTGACATTTACCACTGGTGGTGCCATCTTTAGTTCTGCCAGGTGATCTGTGCGGAATGTTTATTACTGAGAGTTCTATCCACAGAGGGAGATGCTGCTTGCTTGGCAGTTAGAAAAAGCCGTTATTTCCCACAATGCAATGAGGTTCACAGACAGGAGACTGTCAGGACCATGGTCATAATGACATCACATTATGGGAGGGGTTTCACCACAACAATATCGGCCACACAGCGCCCCCTGATGATCAGTTTGTGAAAAGGAAAAGATCTCTCATGGGAAAGGGGGTATCAGCTACTGACTGGGATGAAGGTCAGTCCTGGGTTACAGGTCCTCGTTAAAGAGGGATCATCAGCCACAAAATCAAATTCCATTTCCCCACTGCACTGTGTTTATTATGCAGCCTGCAACCTGATCCTGCATTGCAAGTACTCCAATTCTGCTGGTGACTCCATGCCTCCGCAGCCCTGCAGGTGTGAGCCTGGGCCCGGCAATGCCTGATATGACCCAGGAGGCGGGTGCACAGATCAGACAATGCAGGATATGATGTGTGCTGGTGACTCCATGCCACTGCAGCCCTGCAGGTGTGAGCCTGGGCCCGGCAATGCCTGATATGACCCAGGAGGCTGGTGCACAGCTCAGACAATGCAGGATATGATGTGTGCTGGTGACTCCATGCCTCCGCAGCCCTGCAGGTGTGAGCCTGGGCCCGGCAATGCCTGATATGACCCAGGAGGCGGGTGCAGAGCTCAGACAATGCTGAGTATGATGTTTGCTGGTGACTCCATGCCTCCGCAGCACTACAGGTGTGAGCCTGGGCCCGGTAATGTCTGATATGACCCAGGCGGCGGGTGCAGAGCTCAGACAATGCAGGATATGATGTGTGCTGGTGACTCCATGCCTCCGCAGCCCTGCAGGTGTGAGCCTGGGCCCGGTAATGTCTGATATGACCCAGGAGGCGGGTGCAGAGCTCAGACAATGCTGGATATGATGTGTGCTGGTGACTCTATGCCTCCGCAGCCCTGCAGGTGTGAGCCTGGGCCCGGTAATGTCTGATATGACCCAGGAGGCAGGTGCAGAGCTCAGACAATGCTAAGTATGATGTTTGCTGGTGACTCCATGCCTCTGCAGCCCTGCAGGTGTGAGCCTGGGCCCGGTAATGTCTGATATGAACCAGGAGGCGGGTGCAGAGCTCAGACAATGCTGAGTATGCTGTTTGCTGGTGACTCCATGCCTCCGCAGCCCTGCAGGTGTAAGCCTGGGCCCGGTAATGTCTGATATGACCCAGGCGGCGGGTGTAGAGCTCAGACAATGCAGGATATGATGTTTGCTGGTGACTCCATGCCTCTGCAGCCCTGCAGGTGTGAGCCTGGCCCCGGTAATGTCTGATATGACCCAGGAGGCGGGTGCACAGCTCAGACAATGCTGAGTATGATGTTTGCTGGTGACTCCATGCCTCTGCAGCCCTGCAGGTGTGAGCCTGGCCCCCGGTAATGTCTGATATGACCCAGGCGGCGGGTGCACAGCTCAGACAATGCAGAGTATGATGTTTGCTGGTGACTCCATGCCTCTGCAGCCCTGCAGGTGTGAGCCTGGGCCCGGCAATGTCTGATATGACCCAGGAGGCGGGTGCAGAGCTCACAATGCAGGATATGATGTGTGCTGGTGACTCCATGCCTCCGCAGCCCTGCAGGTGTGAGCCTGGGCCCGGCAATGTCTGATATGACCCAGGAGGTGGGTGCACAGCTCAGACAATGCTGAGTATGATGTTTGCTGGTGACTCCATGCCTCTGCAGCCCTGCAGGTGTGAGCCTGGGCCCGGTAATGTCTGATATGACCCAGGCGGCGGGTGCAGAGCTCAGACAATGCTGAATATGATGTGTGCTGGTGTCTCCATGCCTCCGCAGCCCTGCAGGTGAGAGCCTGGGCCCGGCAATGTCTGATATGACCCAGGAGGTGGGTGCACAGCTCAGACAATGCTGAGTATGATGTTTGCTGGTGACTTCAGGCCTCTGCAGGTGTGAGCCTGGGCCCAGCAATGCCTGATATGACCCAGGCGGCGGGTGCACAGCTCAGACAATGCTGAGTATGATGTTTACTGGGGGACTCTAGGCCTCTGCAGGTGTGAGCCTGGGCCTGGCAATGTCTGATATGACCCAGGCGGCAGGTGCACAGCTCAGACAATGCAGGATATGATGTGTGCTGGTGACTCCATGCCTCTGCAGCCCTGCAGGTGTGAGCCTGGGCCTGGCAATGTCTGATATGACCCAGGAGGCGGGTGCACAGCTCAGACAATGCTGAGTATGATGTTTACTGGGGGACTCTAGGCCTCTGCAGGTGTGAGCCTGGGCCTGGCAATGTCTGATATGACCCAGGCGGCGGGTGCACAGCTCAGACAATGCTGAGTATGATGTTTACTGGGGGACTCTAGGCCTCTGCAGGTGTGAGACTGGGCCTGGCAATGTCTGATATGACTCAGGCGGCGGGTGCACAGCTCAAACAAATGCTGAATATGACCATTTGCTGGTGATGTGGGTCACACAGAGGCCTGGTGGGATTCGGCTGTCGGGTCCCCTGTGATATCCGTGCTGAATGCCTCGCGCTCTATTCTCCGCCCGTGGCAAGCTGCGTCGCGGAGCCACAGATATAAATCCACTTAGTGTTTTGCAGAGAGTACAGGCTGCGCGAGAGGCATTAATATTTCACGCCGCGGCCCTCCCCCGGCCCCGATATAAACACTCATCAATAATGAGCAGCGGTGGTACGCGAGGACGCCCAGGAGGGGGGCTGCACGCCGCGTGAGGTAAACAGCGCAGTGAGGTGATATACAGGAGGAAATATCATTATTGGGATAACTAGCTGCATTGCCAACCGTCGTGTAACAATGCTGAACTGCCACGCATCTCGCCAATTATACCGAGGCCCCCCCCCCCCCCCGCCGGCAAATCTTCCGCTGCACGCCCAGATCTATTCATTGCCTCTCAACAAAGTCCCTGCGCGCTGCTACACCAATAATTATACAGGCAAGATCTGCAGCAATGTGATCTGATACTCCAGATATTTATTATCAGCCAGTCTTGTCACTCGCACACCCCAGCCAGACTGCAGAGGGCGACACTTCCCCAGCGTGACTCTGTAACTAGGCTTATCACTCCCCAGCCAGACTGCAGAGGGCGACACTTCCCCAGCGTGACTCTGTAAGCCAGTCTTGTCACTCGCACACCCCAGCCAGACTGCAGAGGGCGACACTTCCTCAGCATGCCTCTGTAAGCCAGTCTTGTCACTCGCACACCCCAGCCAGACTGCAGAGGGCGACACTTCCCCAGCGTGACTCTGTAAGCCAGTCTTGTCACTCGCACACCCCAGCCAGACTGCAGGGGGCGACACTTCCCCAGCGTGACTCTGTAACCAGGCTTGTCACTCCCCAGCCAGACTGCAGAGAGCGACACTTCCCCAGCGTGACTCTGTAACCAGGCTCGTCACTCCCCAGCCAGACTGCAGAGGGCGACACTTCCCCAGCGTGACTCTGTAAGCCAGTCTTGTCACTCGCACACCCCAGCCAGACTGCAGCAGGCGACACAATTCTGCATAACCCGCTATAAGACGTACAGGGAAGCGGCTGGGGAACGAGGGGTTACTGTACGCTAGGATTTCCTTGATATATTCTATGCAGACACTTCTATGTGACCTCATCCGAGTGTTACAAGGACAACGGCTTCTACAGATGGCCAATGTGACACTAATCGTTCTGGCTTGTATGCAGATGTAATGCAAATTGTATGCGGCTGGGAATTGGGCCAGGAACCGTAAGTGTATGGGGGTGACAGGGGGTCATGCTGTGCTAATTGTAAATGTAATTGCAGAGAGTTATTCAGCTCATCAATTAGTGAACGTATCTGCACTCCAGAGACTTTGCACTACAAGTACCAGCAGGCCCGGCAGGCAGACTGGAGGGAAGGAACGTTCCACAATGCTGCGGGAGGATAATCTGCGATACAGCGACTGATCGAAAAGTACCAGCAGGCCTGGCAGGCAGGCTGGAGGGAACCAACGTTCCGCAATGCTGCGGGAGGATAATCTGCACCTCAGCGACTGAACTACAAGTACCAGCAGGCAGGCTGGAGGGAGGAAATGTTCCACAACACTGCAGAAGGATAATTTGCACTCCAACGGCTGAACTACAAGTACCAGCAGGCCTGGCAGTCAGGCTGGAGGGAACAAACGTTCTGGAATCTCCCCAGTGACGGTGAGCAGTTAGGATGTAATGTGCAGCGTGTCTTTCTCTCTGTGCATAACATGGAGAGGGGGCTGCAGGCAGCCGGACCCCCCAGCACTGCACCATGGAAAGGGGGCTGGAGGCAGCCAGACCCCCCCCCCCCATCCACACAAACACACCGCTGTGCATCTTCTGGAGGTCAAGGACAGAGCAGAGCCCCCTCCCAGCGAGTAATCAGCCAGCACATTTGTCATCCCAATCTTACAACACACCTCGCTGTCTGATCTAAACACCTCCCTGGATTCACAGCCTGTCCCCAACTGTCCTCACCACGGTGTCACGCCTGCAGCAAGAGCGGTATGGAAGCTGCCATATTTACTTACTATTAAACAATACTAGTTGCCTGGCCCTCCTGCTGATCTCTGGCTGCAGAAGTGTCAGAATCCCATACCTGAAACAAGCATACAGCTAATCCAGCCACACTTCAGTCAGAGCACCTGATCTGCTGCATGCTTGTTCTGGGGCTGTGGTTAAATGTATAAGAGGCAGAGGATCAGCAGGGCAGCCAGGCAACTGGTATTGTTTAACAGGAAATAAATATGGCAGCCTTTCACTTTAGTTGTGCTTTAATGTACTTCCACTCTGAGACAGCGCAATGGCTATGAGTGGCCGCTGTGATAAAGTCGCAGTTGAGAAAAAAAAACCTCAAGCGATAAAAGTCAAAAAAGGCTGGTGATCGAGAGAAGTGAAAGGCGAGCAGCCCGCATGGTCCGCAGCAACAGAAGGGCAACAGCACAACAAATTACAGCTGAATTCAATGCAGGTGCAGCACAAAGCATATCCCAACGCACAACAAGACGGACTGTGCAAAGGATGGGCTTTAGCAGCAGGAGACCATCAAGAGTGCCTGTGGTATCACAGAAAATAGGAAAAGACACCTGTTGTGGGCATTTGCCACTGTGCTCGATTGGTCTCAATTGCTTGGAGGAACATCAATCAGAGTTTAAAGGGGAACTGAAGTAAGAGGTATACGGAGGCTGCCATATTTATTTCCTTTTAATCAATACCAGTTGCCTGGCAGCCCTGCTGGTCTATTTCTCTGCAGTAGTATCTGAATAACACCAGAAACAAGCATGCAGCTAGTCTTGTCAGATCTGACTTTAAAGTCTGAAACACCTGATCTGCTGCATGCTTGTTCAGGGGCTATGGCTAATAGCATTAAAGGCAGAGGATCAGCAGGGCTGCCAGGCAACTGGTATTGCTTAAAAGGAAATAACCATGGCAGCCTCCATATACCTCTCTCTTCAGTAGTCCCTTAACCTGTTTCCAGCTCAGTTTCCTGACCTGTTATTGAGTATTTGTGGGACGAGGTCGAAAGGTCACGTCAAAGCTTGGAAACGCCACCATCCAATCTGACCCAACTTAGAGCTGCCATTATGTCAGCATGGGCCACCATTCCTCAGCAACGGTATCAGCATCTTATAGAGTCCAGGCCAAGGAGAATGTCGGCTGTGATCAGAGCTAAAAGTGGACCAACTCATTATCAGAGGGTGGCTCTCATTTTGCGGCCACTCAGTGTACATACACAATACAAACACAACCACAACGAGCGTAGTAAGTGGCAACGATCCTCTGTACCGCCATGTGTCCTGGGAATCCTCAAGGACAGAAGTCCAATGTTATCTCATTTCCTATCCAGAGAAATAGAATCACCTGGCTGTGTAATGTTATTTCCTTGTCATCACATGAGTGGCTGATATGTGCCAGATGTGGCCTGTGGCGGTTCCGTACAGCGTACAACATTACTGAGCTGGAGAAAACCAAGATACACAAACGCTGGTGCTCCGAGCTAACCGGGAAGGGTCTATGAGATCCAGAGAGGACTGGGAAGGGCCTATGAGATCCAGGGAGGACTGGGAAACGTCTATGAAATCCAGAGAGGACTGGGAAGAGTCTATGAGATCCAGAGAGGACTGGGAAGGGTCTATGAGATCCAGAGAGGACTGGGAAGGGTCTATGAGATCCAGGGAGGACTGGGAAGGGTCTATGAGATCCAGGGAGGACTGGGAAACGTCTATGAAATCCAGAGAGGACTGGGAAGAGTCTATGAAATCCAGAGAGGACTGGGAAGGGTCTATGAGATCCAGAGAGGACCGGGAAGGGTCTATGAGATCCAGAGAGGACCGGGAAGGGTCTATGAGATCCAGAGAGGACTGGAAAGGGTCTATGAGATCCAGAGAGGACCGGGAAGGGTCTATGAGATCCAGAGAGGACTGAGAATCGTCTATGAGATCCAGAGAGGACTGGGAAGGGTCTATGAGATCCAGAGAGGACTGGGAAGGGTCTATGAGATCCAGAGAGGACTGGGAAGGGTCTATGAGATCCAGAGAGGACTGGGAAGGGTCTATGAGATCCAGAGAGGACTGGGAAGCGTCTATGAGATCCAAAGAGGACTGGGAAGCGTCTATGAGATCCAGAGAAGACCGGGAAGGGTCTATGAGATCCAGAGAGGACTGGGAAGGGTCTATGAGATCCAGGGAGGACTGGGAAGCGTCTATGAGATCCAGAGAAGACCGGGAAGAGTCTATGAGATCCAGAGAGGACTGGGAAGGGTCTATGAGATCCAGAGAGGACTGGAAAGGGTCTATGAGATCCAGAGAGGACTGGGAAGGGTCTATGAGATCCAGAGAGGACTGGGAAGCGTCTATGAGATCCAGAGAGGACTGGGAAGCGTCTATGAGATCCAGAGAGGACCGGGAAGGGTCTATGAGATCCAGAGAGGACTGGGAAGGGTCTATGAGATCCAGAGAGGACTGGGAAGGGTCTATGAGATCCAGAGAGGACCGGGAAGGGTCTATGAGATCCAGAGGACTGGGAAGGGTCTATGAGATCCAGAGAGGACCGGGAAGGGTCTATGAGATCCAGAGAGGACCGGGAAGGGTCTATGAGATCCAGAGAGGACCGGGAAGAGTCTATGAGATCCAGAGACGACCGGGAAGAGTCTATGAGATCCAGAGACGACCGGGAAGAGTCTATGAGATCCAGAGAGGACTGGGAAGCTTCTAGGAGATCCAGAGTGGACCGGGAAGGGTCTATGAGATCCAGAGAGGACTGGGAAGGGTCTATGAGATCCAGAGAGGACTGGGAAACGTCTATGAGATCCAGAGAGGACTGGGAAGGGTCTATGAGATCCAGAGAGGACTGGGAAGGGTCTATGAAATCCAGAGAGGACTGGGAAGGGTCTATGAGATCCAGAGACGACCGGGAAGAGTCTATGAGATCCAGAGAGGACTGGGAAGCTTCTAGGAGATCCAGAGTGGACCGGGAAGGGTCTATGAGATTCAGAGAGGACTGGGAAGGGTCTATGAGATCCAGAGAGGACTGGGAAAGGTCTATGAGATCCAGAGAGGACTGGGAAACGTCTATGAGATCCAGAGAGGACTGGGAAACGTCTATGAGATCCAGAGAGGACTGGGAAGGGTCTATGAGATCCAGAGAGGCCTGGGAAGGGTCTATGAGATCCAGAGAGGACTGGGAAGGGTCTATGAGATCCAGAGAGGACTGGGAAGGGTCTATGAGATCCAGAGAGGACCGGGAAGGGTCTATGAGATCCAGAGAGGACTGGGAAGGGTCTATGAGATCCAGAGAGGACCGGGAAGAGTCTATGAGATCCAGAGACAACCGGGAAGAGTCTATGAGATCCAGAGAGGACTGGGAAGGGTCTATGAGATCCAGAGAGGACTGGGAAAGGTCTATGAGATCCAGAGAGGACTGGGAAACGTCTATGAGATCCAGAGAGGACTGGGAAGGGTCTATGAGATCCAGAGAGGACTGGGAAGGGTCTATGAGATCCAGAGAGGACTGGGAAGGGTCTATGAGATCCAGAGTGGACTGAGAAGGGTCTATGAGATCCAGAGTGGACTGGGAAGGGTCTATGAGATCCAGAGAGGACTGGGAAGGGTCTATGAGATCCAGAGTGGACTGGGAAGCGTCTATGAGATCCAGAGAGGACTGGGAAGGGCCTATGAGATCCAGAGAGGACTGGGAAGGGTCTATGAGATCCAGAGAGGACTGGGAAGGGTCTATGAGATCCAGAGTGGACTGGGAAGGGTCTATGAGATCCAGAGAGGACTGGGAAGCGTCTATGAGATCCAGAGAGGACTGGGAAGGGTCTATGACATCCAGAGTGGACTGGGAAGGGTCTATGAGATCCAGAGAGGACTGGGAAGGGTTTATGAGATCCAGAGAGGACTGGGAAGCGTCTATGAGATCCAGAGAGGACTGGGAAGGGTCTATGAGATCCAGAGAGGACCGGGAAGGGTCTATGAGATCCAGAGAGGACTGGGAAGGGTCTATGAGATCCAGAGAGGATGGGGAAGGGTCTATGAGATCCAGAGAGGACCGGGAAGAGTCTATGAGATCCAGAGAGGACCGGGAAGAGTCTGTGAGATCCAGAGAGGACTGGGAAGCTTCTAGGAGATCCAGAGTGGACTGGGAAGGGTCTATGAGATCCAGAGAGGACTGGGAAGGGTCTATGAGATTCAGAGAGGACTGGGAAGGGTCTATGAGATCCAGAGAGGACTGGGAAGCGTCTATGAGATCCAGAGAGGACTGGGAAGGGTCTATGAGATCCAGAGAGGACTGGGAAGGGTCTATAAGATCCAGAGAGGACTGGGAAGGGTTTATGAGAGCCAGAGAGGACTGGGAAGCAACTATGAGATCCAGAGAGGACTGGGAAGGGTCTATGAGATCCAGAGAGGACTGGGAAGGGTCTATGAGATCCAGAGAGGACTGGGAAGGGTTTATGAGAGCCAGAGAGGACTGGGAAGCAACTATGAGATCCAGAGAGGACTGGGAAGGGTCTATGAGATCCAGAGAGGACTGGGAAGGGTATATGAGATCCAGAGAGGACTGGGAAGGATCTATGAGATCCAGAGAGGACTGGGAAGGGTCTATGAGATCCAGAGAGGACTGGGAAGGGTCTATGAGATCCAGAGAGGACTGGGAAGGGTCTATGAGATCCAGAGAGGACTGGGAAGGGTCTATGAGATCCAGTGAGATCTGTGAAGGCTTGATGAGATTCAGAGACTTCCCTCTTCTTGGGTATCTAACTCACTTCAGGGTTGTTTTAAGCCAAGAAAACTGCTTCAAGCAAAGCTTAAGTGAAAATGTATGACAGAAATAGCTGCAGTGCTGTAAACACATCTGATCCTGCGGCTGTCACTTGAGGTGTTCATTAAATACTGAGCCCTTAAGATGCTGCTGAGGACTTGCCATCTCCAGCTGCTGCTTATAAACTTCTCACTGTTCACACTGCAGATCTCACTTCTCCAGAAGCCTGTGAGCCTGGCTTCCCAGAGTGATCAGAGGTGTTTTATCAGCACTTCAGCGTGACAAGCGATCAAACCCCGAACACCACAATACCCAGATATAAATGCGGCAATCCTAAAGGGGTCATCTGATTTCTCAAACAAGGACATCCTCTTCAGGTCCACCGCTGCCACCCATGATCCTCCTCTTCTTGGAGCTAGCCTCCTTTTCAAAACTGACATGCTAACATTCAAATCCCTACGCTAGCTAGGCCCCGGATACCTGAAGCAGATGTTGCAGCTGCGTCACACCACCCACAACCTCAGATCAGAGGGATCCAATAACTTGAGCACCCCCAGAGTCAGCTAAAAACCTTTGGAACCAGAGCTTTCTGTCATGCTGCCCCTACCCTGTGAAATGCCTAGCCAAACATAATGAAGACAGCTCCAACCCTGGATACGTTGAAATCAAAGCTGAAAAGCCACCTGCTTAGTCTGGCATTTATGACCTTATAACTTTTTCCCTGTAACATCACTATATACTGATCTGAGACAAGCGTGTGCACATTGAGCACTACGGAAGAAAAGCGGTTTACAAATGTTTCATTGTTGTTGATGAACACACCTGTACTGAGCATGTGCGAATAAGGTCCCAGCATGCCTAGTGGTACAAAGCTGCTCGAATGCAGAGGAAAAAGCCTGTGCTCCAGCCCAGTACAGAGGCGCTTGTACACGGTGGAGGCGTAGCCTCTACACCAGATTGGTGTAGAGGACCCGGTGCTGGTACGGGGTGCTGCTGGCAGATCTGGGAAGGCTCAGGACCTTCCCATTACTAAGGGGCCTGATTTTACCATTTTCACCTAATCAACAACTCCTTTACCAGCCACTTTCTGACGCACAGACTTCCCAAGCTGCTCTCTTTAGTCAGCGGTCTCTGCCCCGCCCCCATCCCTCAGCCCCGCCCTCTCTTTGCAGTCTGAATGGCGGGATAAAGGCACACTATAATAATTTGCACGGTTTGAGTGGCCTGGCTCACTAAGAACAGAAACAAGATCCTGGGAATTTCTGTAACGGAAGCCGATTGGATTTTTCCTCCCTTTGTTCCTGGGTAAATGCTGCGGGCGGCTGGTGTTATCTGTGTGCGCAGAGCGTGCGTCCGCGGAGCGCAGGAGCGGCCGGGGAAAGGGCAGGATCAGACAAGCGGTGACAGGTCAATTTGTCAGGTATTTTAGCGGCGGAGGCAGCACGCTTGGCCTCTTCGGCTGTCCCTAGAGATAAGAGCGGCGGCGCGTGTGACCGGAATACAGAGCCGATCTCGCCTGGCGGCTGTGAGACGTCTGAAGCGCTGCTTACGGGCGAACACGCCAAGTGGAGCCATTGTGAGTGGAGAGGCTCTTCACCGCCGCCGTGTTTGGGTGCGATGAGGACTTCTAATCAGAGCTGAGCGCCTCATCCGAAATGCAGGCAGAAAACACAGCCGGCCGCCACGGACGACACCTGGAGGACTCAGAGCTACGCCTTAAAGGGTCACCATAGCGAAAAATGTTTATATTTCAAATAAATGTAAACGTACAAAATAAATGAAGTTTGATTCTTTCAGAAGTAAAATGAGTCATAAATTACTTTTCTCCTATGTTGCTGTCACTTACAGCAGGTAGTAGTAGGCACAGGAGGGGGAGGCCTGGGATGGCCGCACAGGAGGGGGAGGCCTGGGATGGCCGCACAGGAGGGGGAGGCCTGGGATGGCCGCACAGGAGGGGGAGGCCTGGGATGGCCGCACAGGAGGGGGAGGCCTGGGATGGCCGCACAGGAGGGGGAGGCCTGGGATGGCCGCACAGGAGGGGGAGGCCTGAAATGGCCGCACAGGAGGAGAAGACCTGGGATGGCCGCACAGGAGGGAGGCCTGGGATGGCCGCACAGGAGGGGAGGCCTGGGATGGCCGCACAGGAGGGGAGGCCTGGGATGGCCGCACAGAAGGGGGAGGCCTGGGATGGCCGCACAGAAGGGGGAGGCCTGGGATGGCCGCACAGAAGGGGGAGGCCTGGGATGGCCGCACAGAAGGGGGAGGCCTGGGATGGCCGCACAGGAGGGGAGCCCTGATTATAGCCGCACAGGAGGGGAGCCCAGGTATGGGCGCACAGGAGGGGGAGGCCTGGGATGGGCGCACAGGAGGGGGAGGCCTGGGATGGGCGCACAGGAGGGGGAGGCCTGGGATGGGCGCACAGGAGGGGGAGGCCTGGGATGGCCGCACAGGAGGGGGAGGCCTGGGATGGCCGCACAGGAGGGGGGGGGGGGGGGGGGGGACACGGAAATGTAATGGAATCTTCTACACTTTCCTCCTTTTGCCATTTTTCATGAGAGCAGCTCCCATCGGACGGATCTCATACGGAATGAATGACTTATTAATGGTGAACCTGCTGCAGACTTGCTCCGGCCCGAGGCGGCGATATGACAAAGTCATTTATTGCGGTAAGTGTCGGGGAAGGGGTAATTTATTCGCCAACCTTAATAATAATAAATCCCGCCAGGGGGACATGTGAGCGCTGATGAATGAGGTTCTGACTCCAAAACTCTGCACTGTGGAGGCCTCTGCAGCTAACCTCCCCCGGGAATCTGCAGGTCAATTAATAACGTTACACGCAGGATTTATACCGTACAAGGCTGCTAATTATCGTCCAGCGACCGCCAGCTGTCAGTGAGGTGACCGGAGGCGGACCTGCCGCTGTCACATCGCATGCCACGGGGACTGATCCGTAACAAGGGAGAGACATCGGGAACTGCGATCAAATCAAACGCAACCACCAGTGGTGCAACCTAACATATGTAACATCACATGCCACAGGGACTGATCCGTAACAAGGGAGAGACAGCAGGGACTGCGATCCAACCAAACGCTACCACCAGCTGTGCAACCTAACATATGTCACATGACATGCCACAGGGACTGATCCGTAACAAGGGAGAGACAGCGGGAACTGCGATCAAATCAAATGCAACCACCAGTGGTGCAACCTAACATATGTAACATCACATGCCACAGGGACTGATCCGTAACAAGGGAGAGACAGCAGGGACTGCGATCCAACCAAACGCTACCACCAGCGGTGTACCCTAACATATGTCACATGACATGCCATGGGGACTGATCCGTAACAAGGGAGAGACAGCGGGAACTGCGATCCAACCAAACGCTACCGCCAGCGGTGCACCCTAACATACGTCACATGACATGCCACGGGGACTGATCCGTAACAAGGGAGAGACAGCAGGAACTGCGATCCAACCAAACACTACCACCAGCGGTGCAACCTAACATATGTCACATGACATGCCATGGGGACTGATCCGTAACAAGGGAGAGACAGCGGGAACTGCGATCCAACCAAACGCTACTGCCAGCGGTGCACCCTAACATACGTCACATGACATGCCACGGGGACTGATCCATAACAAGGGAGAGACAGCGGGAACTGCGATCAAATCAAACGCAACCACCAGCGGTGCACCCTAACATACGTCACATGACATGCCACGGGGACTGATCCATAACAAGGGAGAGACAGCGGGAACTGCGATCAAATCAAACGCAACCACCAGCGGTGCACCCTAACATACGTCACATGACATGCCACGGGGACTGATCCGTAACAAGGGAGAGACAGCAGGGACTGCGATCCAACCAAACGCTACCACCAGCGGTGTACCCTAACATATGTCACATGACATGCCATGGGGACTGATCCGTAACAAGGGAGAGACAGCGGGAACTGCGATCCAACCAAACGCTACCGCCAGCGGTGCACCCTAACATACGTCACATGACATGCCACGGGGACTGATCCGTAACAAGGGAGAGACAGCAGGGACTGCGATCCAACCAAATGCTACCGCCAGCGGTGTAACCTAACATATGTCACATGACATGCCACGGGAACTACGATCCAACCAAACGCCACCACCACCGGCGGTGCACCTGAACATATGTCACATGACATGCCACGGGGACTGATCCGTAACAAGAGAGAGACAGCATGGACTTGATTCAACCAAACGCTACCACCAGCGGTGCAACCTAACATACGTCACATGACATGCCACGGGGACTGATCCGTAACAAGGGAGAGACAGCAGGGACTGCGATCCAACCAAACGCTACCACCAGCGGTGCACCCTAACATATGTCACATGACATGCCATGGGGACTGATCCGTAACAAGGGAGAGACAGCAGGAACTGCGATCCAACCAAACACTACCACCAGCGGTGCAACCTAACATATGTCACATCACATGCCACGGGGACTGATCTGTAACAAGGGAGAGACTGCGGGAACTGCGATCCAACCAAACGCTACCACCAGCGGTGTACCCTAACATATGTCACGGGGACTGATCTGTAACAAGGGAGAGACAGCAGGGACTGTGATCCAACCAAACGCTACCACCAGCGGTGCACCCTAACATATGTCACATGACATGCCATGGGGACTGATCCGTAACAAGGGAGAGACAGCAGGGACTGCGATCCAACCAAACGCTACCACCGGCGGTGCACCCTAACATACGTCACATGACATGCCACGGGGACTGATCCGTAACAAGGGAGAGACAGCAGGGACTGCGATCCAACCAAACGCTACCGCCAGCGGTGTAACCTAACATACGTCACATGACATGCCACGGGGACTGATCTGTAACAAGGGAGAGACTGCGGGAACTGCGATCCAACCAAACGCTACCACCAGCGGTGTACCCTAACATATGTCACGGGGACTGATCTGTAACAAGGGAGAGACAGCAGGGACTGTGATCCAACCAAACGCTACCACCAGCGGTGCACCCTAACATATGTCACATGACATGCCATGGGGACTGATCCGTAACAAGGGAGAGACAGCAGGGACTGCGATCCAACCAAACGCTACCACCGGCGGTGCACCCTAACATACGTCACATGACATGCCACGGGGACTGATCCGTAACAAGGGAGAGACAGCAGGGACTGCGATCCAACCAAACGCTACCGCCAGCGGTGTAACCTAACATATGTCACATGACATGCCACGGGAACTACGATCCAACCAAACGCTACCACCAGCGGTGCACCCTAACATATGTCACATGACATGCCACGGGGACTGATCCGTAACAAGGGAGACACAGCGGGAACTGCGATCCAACCAAACCCTACCACCAGCGGTGCACCCTAACATATGTCACATGACATGCCACAGGGACTGATCCGTAACAAGGGAGAGACAGCGGGAGTGCGATCCAACCAAACGCTACCACCGGCGGCGCAACCTAACATATGTCACATGACATGCCACGGGGACTGATCCGTAACAAGGGACAGACAGCAGGGACTGCGATCCAACCAAACGCTACCACCGGCGGCGCAACCTAACATATGTCACATGACATGCCACGGGGACTGATCCGTAACAAGGGAGAGACAGCAGGGACTGCGATCCAACCAAACGCTACCACCGGCGATGCACCCTAACATATGTCACATGACATGCCACGGGGACTGATCCATAACAAGGGAGAGACAGCAGGAACTGCGATCCAACCAAACGCTACCGCCGGCGGCGCAACCTAACATATGTCACATGACATGCCACGGGGACTGATCCATAACAAGGGAGAGACAGCAGGAACTGCGATCCAACCAAACACTACCACCAGCGGTGCAACCTAACATATGTCACATGACATGCCACGGGGACTGATCCATAACAAGGGAGAGACAGCAGGAACTGCAATCCAACCAAACGCTACCGCCGGCGGCGCAACCTAACATATGTCACATGACATGCCACGGGGACTGATCCGTAACAAGGGAGAGACAGCAGGAACTGCGATCCAACCGAACGCTACCACCAGCGGTGCACCCTAACATAGGTCACATGACATGCCACGGGGACTGATCCATAACAAGGGAGAGACAGCGGGAACTGCGATCCAACCAAACGCTACCACCAGCGGTGCACCCTAACATACGTCACATGACATGCCACGGGGACTGATCCATAACAAGGGAGAGACAGCAGGAACTGCGATCCAACCAAACACTACCACCAGCGGTGCACCCTAACATATGTCACATGACATGCCACGGGGACTGATCCTTAACAAGGGAGAGACAGCAGGAACTGCGATCCAACCAAACGCTGCCACCAGCGGTGCACCCTAACATACGTCACATGACATGCCACGGGGACTGATCCATAACAAGGGAGAGACAGCGGGAACTGCGATCCAACCAAACGCTACCACCAGCGGTGCACCCTAACATACGTCACATGACATGCCATGGGGAATAACCTGTTATGCTGGGAATACACAGTGAGTTTTTGGGGGCATATTTACTTTTTGATTTGATCTGGTTTTTCTATAAGAAAATTGATCTGAAAAATGATCAAAATCCGATCAGAGCTGTCGGAAATTATGGATCGAGCCGTCTATCTGCCGACAAAACTCCTGGTGTATTCCCAGCATTACAAGAGAGAGAGATGGCAGGAACAGCGATCCAACCAAACCCTACAGCCGGCGGCGCACCCTAACATAAGAGAGACTTCACACCAGGCCTCTGTACATCCCGGAGAACGTTGGCATTGTTAGGCTCACCATCCTAATGATCACTCGATCGCTCAGAGCGGCAGACGTGTTAGCCGCGGCAAACAGCGACGATGGACGACGGGTAAATATTGAATTTGGCCACAAGATAAACATTACACTTTTATCAACAGAATTTCCCAGCGTTGAGAAGAGCGCCGGCTATGCCACACATTGTACCCAGCGCAGGATGTGACTTTTAAAGGACCGCTATCACGAAAAAAGTAGGCAGTTAAAATGTGACAGAACCAACAGGGTTTTGGTCCAGCCCATCTCCTCATGGGGGATTCTCAGGGTTCTCTGTTTTCAACAGCATTTCTTGAACAGCAGTTTAAAGGGAACCTTAAAGGGATACTGTAGGGGGGTCGGGGGAAAATGAGCTGAACTTACCCGGGGCTTCTAATGGCCCCCTGCAGACATCCTGTGCCCGCGCAGCCACTCACCGATGCTCCGGCCCCGCCTCCAGTTCACTTCTGGAATTTCTGACTTTAAAGTCAGAAAACCACTGCGCCTGCGTTGCCGTGTCCTCGCTCCCGCTGATGTCACCAGGAGTGTACTGCGCAGACACAGACCATACTGGGCCTGCGCTGTGCGCTCTTGATGACATCAGCGGGATCGAGGACACGGCAACGCAGGCGCAGTGGTTTTCTGACTTTAAAGTCTGAAATTCCAGAAGAGAACTGGAGGCGGGGCCGGAGCATCGGGGAGTGGCTGCGCGGGCACAGGATGTCTGCAGGGGGCCATTAGAAGCCCCGGGTAAGTTCAGCTCATTTTCCCCCGACCCCCCTACAGTATCCCTTTAACTGAGAGGCGTGTAGAATGTTTCCTTTTAAACAATACCAGTTGCTTGTCAGCCCTGCTGATCTCTTTGGCTGCAGTAGTGTCTGAATCACACACCTGAAACAAGCATGCAGCTAATCCAGTCTGACTTCAGTCAGAGCACCTGATCTGCATGCTTGTTCAGGGGCTGTGGATAAAAGTATTAGAGACACAGGATCAGCAGGAGAAGTCAGGCAACTGGTATTATTTTAAAAGGAAAAATCCTTCTCAGTTTAGGTTCACTTTAATTATTTCCCTCAATCGTTAGGCAGGAGATTAATGAATTAGAACACAGTTCTCATTCATTGATCTAAGTCGCCGTGTGAATGACTGAAACCGTCTAAGAGACGGCGCCACCATTCACAAAAACCAATGCTTACACATCCACACATAACTTTCTCTCTTTGTAGTAATACTATGCATACGGAAGCCATGCGCGAGGACATCTTGTGGCCAAATAGTAAACTTACAGCTAAACACTTTTTTTTTTTTTTTTAATTAAAAGACATTTTTTCAAATTAACTCCTTACCTCCCCTATAGTCACCCCCAAAAATGTTTGTAAAAAAAAAATTACAAATAAAAAAATATATACATAAATAGTTACCGTACCTTAGGGACTGAACTGTTTTTTTAACATGTATGTCAAGAGGGTATATTACTGTTACTTTATAAATGATGGGCTTGTAATTAGGGATGGACGCAAAACTGAAAAAAATGCACCTTTATTTCCAGATAAAATATTGTCGCCATACATTGTACTAGGGAAAATGTTAAATGTTGCAAAAACCGTAACAAATGGACAAATAAAATGTGTAGGTTTTAATTACGGTGGCATGTTTGATCTTAAAACTATAATGGCTGAAAGCTGAGAAATAATGAATTTTTTCAATTTTTTCTTTTTCCTGTTAAAATGCAGTTAGTATAAAATAATTCTTAGCAAAAAGTACCCCCCAAAGAAAGCCTAATTGGTGTCGAAAAAAATAAAATCTAGATTGTTTTGTTGTGATTAGTAGTAATAAAGTTATAGACGAATGAATGGAAGGAGCTCTGACAGGTGAAAATGTTTTTTTTTAAGGTGAAAAACCCTTCGAGGTGAAGTTGTTATGGTAACTGCCAAAATAGTAAGATACCAGCCAGCCTCCCTAATCCCTTGCAACACCATTTTGTCAGACTTTCCAACTGCTGTTTAGGAAATGATGTTGAAAACAAAGAAAACACTGAGAATCCCCCATGAGGAGATGGACTGGCCCAAAACCTGTCAGTTGTCAGATTTTAACTGCCTAATCCAGCGAAAAAAATAAGCAGTGACCGACAGGATTTGAACTAGTCCATCTCCTCATGAAGGATTCTCAGGGTTGTCTTTGTTTGCAAAAGCATTTCCTGAACAGCAGTTTAGCTGCCAAAATAGTAGGACACCAGCCAGCCTCCCTACATGTTTGCACACTACAGTATTTTGGCAGTCAGACTTAGAAACTGCTGCTCAGGAAATGCTTTTAAAATCTAAGTTTACTTTTACTTGTTCCTTTAAGGAAGTACAGGAATAACACTTTCAGTGATTTTATTTTTTAGAGCTTTTTTTCCTTTATGCTCACATACGATTACCGTATGCAGAAAAAAATGTGTTTGTAATTTAGTCACTTTTGGGATCTAATAAATGGATATGATAAGATACACGTGGATGACTGGATGTCGGTGGGGCCTGCACAGATTTTCAACCAATTCGATAATCAAGTTGGTAGATCGCCTGCCAAAGTCGCCTGATGTATGGGAACCTTAACTGTAAAAAGGTAATCTACCCCCCCATGAGCTTTATTAAAAAAGAATTTACCCCAGTTCAGGGGTACTAATAAATGGTATTATTATTTATTTATAAAGCGCCAACATATTCCGTGGTATCATCCTGATCCAAAACTTTCTGCCTCAATATGCAGCAATAAGAGTGCAATCTTCAAACACAAGACCAAGTGTGACTACTAGACAGCTACAGGACGATTCTCACAACCATTTCCTTAGTAGTGAAATGCTTTTGTAGTCACAGCATTGTTTTTTACTGATAGCAGGCGGCACTCAGGGGAACACTGTGGAACGGCGTGGTGGCCTGAGGCTGGTAGCGGCACCTTTTAGGCTGTATCACTTGTCACAAGAAAAGGAGGCCGACATACATCAGCCATGCAGGTGGACATCTCACCCCTGCACAGCCACAATGGGGAGGCCTCAGGCTGTGACATCACCTGACCACAGACCACACCCTCTCCCCTGCACAGCCACAATGGGGAGGCCTCAGGCTGTGACATCACCTGACCACAGACCACACCCTCTCCCCTGCACAGACACAATGAGGGGCAGCCTCAGGCTGTGACATCACCTGACCACAGACCACACCCTCTCCCCTGCACAGTCACAATGAGGAGGCCTCAGGCTGTGACATCACCTGACCACAGACCACACCCTCTCCCCTGCACAGACACAATGAGGGGCAGCCTCAGGCTGTGACATCACCTGACCACAGACCACACCCTCTCCCCTGCACAGACACAATGAGGGGCAGCCTCAGGCTGTGACATCACCTGACCACAGACCACACCCTCTCCCCTGCACAGACTCAATGAGGAGGCCTCAGGCTGTGACATCACCTGACCACAGACCACACCCTCTCCCCTGCACAGACACAATGAGGGGCAGCCTCAGGCTGTGACATCACCTGACCACAGACCACACCCTCTCCCCTGCACAGACACAATAAGGGGCAGCCTCAGGCTGTGACATCACCTGACCACAGACCACACCCTCTTACCTGCACAACCACAATAAGGGGCAGCCTCAGGCTGTGACATCACCTGACCACAGACCACACCCTCTCCCCTGCACAGACACAATGAGGGGCAGCTTCAGGCTGTGACATCACCTGACCACAGACCACACCCTCTCCCCTGCATAGCCACAATGAGGAGGCCTCAGGCTGTGACATCACCTGACCACAGACCACACCCTCTCCCCTGCACAGACACAATGAGGGGCAGCCTCAGGCTGTGACATCACCTGACCACAGACCACACCCTCTCCCCTGCACAGACACAATGAGGAGGCCTCAGGCTGTGACATCACCTGACCACAGACCACACCCTCTCCCCTGCACAGACTCAATGAGGGGCAGCCTCAGGCTGTGACATCACCTGACCACAGACCACACCCTCTCCCCTGCACAGCCACAATGAGGGGACGGCCTCAGGCTGTGACATCACCTGACCACAGACCACACCCTCTCCCCTGCACAACCACAATAAGGGGCAGCCTCAGGCTGTGACATCACCTGACCACAGACCACACCCTCTCCCCTGCACAGCCACAATAAGGGGCAGCCTCAGGCTGTGACATCACCTGACCACAGACCACACCCTCTCCCCTGCACAGCCACAATAAGGGGCAGCCTCAGGCTGTGACATCACCGGACCACAGACCACACCCTCTCACCTGCACAGCCACAATGAGGGGACGGCCTCAGGCTGTGACATCACCTGACCACAGACCACACCCTCTTACCTGCACAGCCACAATGAGGGGCAGCCTCAGGCTGTGACATCACCTGACCACAGACCACACCCTCTCCCCTGCACAGACACAATGAGGGGCAGCCTCAGGCTGTGACATCACCTGACCACAGACCACACCCTCTCACCTGCACAGCCACAATGAGGGGACGGCCTCAGGCTGTGACATCACCTGACCAGACCACACCCTCTCCCCTGCACAGACACAATGAGGGGCCGGCCTCAGGCTGTGACATCACCTGACCACAGACCACACCCTCTCCCCTGCACAGTCACAATGAGGGGACGGCCTCAGGCTGTGACATCACCTGACCACAGACCACACCCTCTCCCCTGCACAACCACAATAAGGGGCAGCCTCAGGCTGTGACATCACCTGACCACAGACCACACCCTCTCCCCTGCACAGCCACAATAAGGGGCAGCCTCAGGCTGTGACATCACCTGACCACAGACCACACCCTCTCCCCTGCACAGCCACAATAAGGGGCAGCCTCAGGCTGTGACATCACCTGACCACAGACCACACCCTCTCACCTGCACAGCCACAATGAGGAGGCCTCAGGCTGTGACATCACCTGACCACAGACCACACCCTCTCACCTGCACAGCCACAATAAGGGGCGGCCTCAGGCTGTGACATCACCTGACCACAGACCACACCCTCTTACATGCACAGCCAAAATGAAGGGCGGCCTCAGGCTGTGACGTCACCTGACCACAGACCACACCCTCTCACTAGCACAGATACAATGAGGGGCGGCCTCAGGCTTTATACACAGGTAAAGGTCAGCGCAGCCACCCTCTGCGATCTATCAACGAAAAAAAATGTACTTATAAATAGCTTGACATTTTACTGTATGGTACAGACCCAATACCAATTACCATACTACCCAGTTCTGACAGGTTTAGTTTAAAGAGAACCTGAAGTGAGAGTAATATGGAGGCTGCAGTATTTATTTCCTGTTAAAGGGATACTTAAGCCTGGCATAAAAAATGAGTTTTACTCACCTGGGGCCTCTACCAGCCCCCTGCAGCCGTCCCGTGCCCTCGCAGTCACTCATGGAGCCCCTGGTCCCCCGCCGCCAGCTAGTTTAGTTTTGCCGACAGGCCTGGCCATGTGTAGCCTTCTCCATGAAACATGTTGGGTTGTAGGGTTGTAGTGGGGTGATCTGCCCGCGCTTATGAACATTATTCTCATTTGGGTTAGAGGGCTAAACCCTTAAGATCAGTCTAATGATGCTATACTGTCACCGGGTCTGTGACTTCACACGCCCCCAGAGCACTATTTTAAAGGAGTTCTGTGGCATGTATAATAAAAAACAAAACCTGACACTTACCTGGGGCTTCTATCGGCCCCCTGCAGCTGTCATGTCCCGCGCCGTCCTCCTACGATCTTCCGTTCCTCGCCGCCGGTAACCTGCTAATTATTCATTTAACTAGATGAATAGAACTGCGGCTGTGCACGGGTGCTTGCTCCTGAGTGCATCATTGGGAGCTTACTGTGCAGGCACAGTACAAAGTTTTATTCATCTAGTTAGACGAATAATTAGCAGGTTACCAGCAGCGGGGAACGGAGGAGGACGGCGCGGGACAGGACAGCTGCAGGGGGCCGATAGAAGCCCCAGGTAAGTGTTGGATTTTGTTTTTCTATATGTGCCCCAGAACCCCTTTAAGCAAATACTATCAGATATCCAGGCCAGTCAGTTTTTAAAGGGAACCTGAGATGATACACTGTGGCTTATTTATACTTACTGGGGCCTCCGCCAGCCCCATGAGGACCGCGGCATCCCTCGCCGTCCAGTTCGGCCCCTCCGTTCTGGCGCTATGACTCCTGGTAATCCGTCCGTGTGCGCACCCCTCATCGCCCTCCCGCTGCTGGGAGCTTTCTGTGCCTACAAAGTACTGCTCAGGCACAGAATGCTCCAGGGGATGGGGGCGTGCGGCCGCGCAGAAGCCCAGGACTGGCCACAACTTAACGGATTACCAGGAGTCATACCGCCAGAACGGAGGGGCCGAACAGGACGGCGAGGGATGCCAGGTGGGGCTGGAGGAAGCTCGAGGTACGTGTAAATAAGACACTGTACCATCTCCGATACACTTTCAGAATTAATAAAAGCTAAGTTTTAACTTCTTCTGTAGAAAGTATAAAATTATGTTTTGCTTAGAATCAGATTCTGCATTTTAGCTAAAAGTATTGAGGCAGAGGATCAGCAGTAAAGCCTGGCAGACGGTATGGTTTAAATTGAAATAAATGTCAGCCTCCATATCCCTCTCACTTCAGGTTCCCTTTAAAACAAGGCCTTTCGCTTAAGGCACTTCCTAAATTCCTGGAGAATTCCCTGGAACAGAAAACATCCAGCTCTCGGCTGCCTGACACGTCCGCTGAAAGCAGAGATTTCTCCCGCTGGGCGGCGGCTGGGATGTCTTCAGTGTGACTTCACAGATGTACCGCCATCCAGCGCACAGCTGCCCGCTGTCAGGCTGAGATGTGGAGCGATGAGCGGCAGAACGGGCGCAAACTGCGTGCAGAGAATACTGACAGTTGGCAGTTACTCTGTCCGACAGTGACAGCCACACAGCAGGAAAGAGATATGCCCTACACACACGGACAATCTGCAACGACTGCTGCTCGATTGTCAGGGAGACACGACAGGGCTGTGCTGCTTCTATGGAGAGGGGAGGGGGGAATAATAGGGTGGCAAAAGCAAGGGATAAAAATGCACTGGTTCGCTGCTGTTAACATATCTCACATGCCCAATCTATTGGGCGCAATGCCCAAATAATTGTCTCGGGTGACTTTCTAGCTTGTGTGAGTTGTTGCTAGGACTAGGAGAACTGGCAGGCAAAGATGTTCAAAGATTTTATGCAGGAATCGATTGAAAATCTGTGTGCAGTGTGTGGAGGGATTCGAACAGATCGATTCCTCTCTGATCCGGTAACGATTGAAGAGAGATCTATCTGTAGGTCAAATCGCCCAGTGTATGGCCCGCCTTCACAGATTTACTCTCAATCAGTTTGCGGTGCTGTACTGTCCAGGCTGCAGACAGATTGCGGTTTTATCTCTGACTGCAGGAGATAAGGCTCGGTGTTCTCCCCAGGCTCTTTTAGGCGGGTGCTCCACCCGGCTAGTTTTGGTGAGCACCCGGCTGTCATCGGCTCATCTCCTCCTCTGCTGTAAGTGTAAGTGCGCACAGAAGCACCGGCCCTGCATTCTCTCATCTCGCCCCACCCGGCTACTTTTTCATGCCGCCCAGCTAGAAAAAATTTTCTGGGGAGAATACTGAGACTCATTTATAGCACAAGGTTCCTGTGTACAAGCAAAACTCATAGAAAGCCTCAGAAATAAAGCAGTAAGGTACTCAAATTTAACTGAATGTTACATTACAACACAAGATGTCAGCTTGCAGTACCAGCTGCTGACACTGGGGGAAGGGGAGAGTAGTGATGTTTAAACGGATGACATTATTTTGGGACAAAGGAGGGTAGGATAGCTATACAATGAATAAGTAATTGGGAGACAGGTTTTCAGTTGTAGGTTATGCCGGTATCAATCTGTACATCCGAAGCTGGTAATATTAGTACTCCCACATAACTGGCTAATTATTCACTCTTCCATGCAAACTGTATTCCGCCCACAGCTGGACCAATCAAAATCAACTGCTTCCATCTTGCCAGTGTACATAGAGAGGACTCCACCCCTCAGCACAGCAGGGAAGCTCCTCATTGGTCACTGTGAGCGAGATACAGCCATGAAGCTAACTCCACCCCTCAGCACAGCAGGGAAGCTCCTCATTGGTCCCTGTGAGATCCAGCCATGGAGCAGACTCCACCCCTCAGCACAGCAGGGAAGCTTCTCATTGGGCACTGTGAGATACAGCCATGAAGCTGACTCCACCCCTCAGCACAGCAGGGAAGCTCCTCATTGGTCCCTGTGAGATCCAGCCATGGAGCAGACTCCACCCCTCAGCACAGCAGGGAAGCTCCTCATTGGTCACTGAGATACAGCCATGGAGCCGACTCCACCCCTCAGCACAGCAGGGAAGCTCCTCATTGGTCACTGTGAGATACAGCCATGGAGCCGACTCCACCCCTCAGCACAGCAGGGAAGCTTCTCATTGGTCACTGTGAGATACAGCCATGGAGCAGACTCCACCCCTCAGCACAGCAGGGAAGCTTCTCATTGGTCACTGTGAGATACAGCCATGGAGCCGACTCCACCCCTCAGCACAGCAGGGAAGCTCCTGATTGGTCACTGTGAGATACAGCCATGGAGCCGACTCCACCCCTCAGCACAGCAAGGAAGCTCCTGATTGGTCACTGTGAGATACAGCCATGGAGCCGACTCCACCCCTCAGCGCAGCAGGGAAGCTTCTCATTGGTTACTGTGAGCGAGATACAGCCATGAAGCTGACTCCACCCCTCAGCACAGCAGGGAAGCTCCTTATTGGTCACTGTGAGATACAGCCATGGAGCTAACTCCACCCCTCAGAACAGCAGGGAAGCTCCTTATTGGTCACTGTGAGCAGAGCTCGCCATGCTAGACTCAGCCATGGAGCGCGCTCACGCAGGTGTTACTGTGTCTTATGGAGTTACTCCGGGGTTACACTGCGTTAGGTCACCGCCATAGACGTCACCAGTGCTAAGGGGAGCTTTCATTACTCACAGAGGCCAACTAATGAAAGGTCACATTCCCCCATCCTCAGACTGGACTGACTGGTCCCTGAATTCTGCAGTCATTAGTCACAGCTGTATATATACAGTCAGGTGACAGTAAAAGCTTTATAGTCTATGGCTGGGAAAAGATGCAGCCAGAACCCTCCACAGGAAGATGATAGCCCCATAAACCGCCCTCTAATAAACACAGAACACCCCCAATAAACTGCACTCTTGTACACACAGGGCATTCTTTCCTGACTGCTTATAGCCAATGAGCTAATCCCAGCACTTTACTCAGCAACTTTATCCTTTAAGAGTGAAGCAGTTAGGCTCTATTCACACCTGATTTTTTTGTGCAGGAGTGATTTTTCCGCAATTTCACGCAGAAAAATCACTTAACAGTGCGGCGATTTTGTCGCGATCGCGTTTTGCGCTTCTATAGCACTGAAACTCGATCACCTGGAAATCACCTGATAATGGTGCAGGCTACGCGTTTGCATTTGACATTTTTGGGCATCCTGATGTATGGACACCTCTAGTTGGGAATATTAAGCAATGTCCTTATACAGGCGCCTTCCCATGATCCTCCATTGTCCCCCCCCCCCCCAGCAGAGGTATCAGAGCACAGGCCGTATAGTGACACCTCGCTCTCCGGTGACACCGGCTATCGCCTATCCTGGAAACTGGAGCTGCGGGTGAGGTGTGATCTCAGCTGTACACAATGTATCACAATGAGGAAACCCCATACAAATCTCAGGAGGCTGCATAGTGTGCAGGTCAGACCTCGGGGGTCACAGCAATCCTCTGCCCTCCTCACCCCTCCCCCTCACCTGACACAGCTCCGGAGATGGGCACATCGGGGCCACCATGCAAGCATAGAATGCCCATCACCCTCGCCTGGGTCATATCACATCATACTGGGGGGTCCCAGCAATCCTCCCCATCACCCTCACCTGGGTCATATCACACCATACTGGGGGTCCCAGCAATCCTCTGCCCTCCTCTCAGCATAGACTGCCTATCAGACTCGCCTGGGTCATATCACACCATACTGGGGGTCCCAGCAATCCTCTGACCTCCTCTCAGCACTTCTAACCCACCCACCTGACACAGCTCCGAGGATGAACACATCGGGGCCACCATGCAAGCATAGACTGCCTATCACCCTGGCCTGGGTCATATCACACCATACTGGGGGTCCCAGCAATCCTCACCTCCGCTCAGCACTTCTACCTTCAGTGGTACCAATCCCCAAACATTCTGTTTGTCAATCTGAATTTTGGAACTGTTTTTTTAGTCCGATTGTATTGCTCATCATTCTCTCCTCCATTGGGCCTGAACTACCGTTTCCGATCAATCATAACAGATCAGATTGTATGGCTGACCATTCAGGAAATTGGATTGTTAATGGGCACCTTAAAGGACAACTGTAACGAGAGGGATATGCAGTCTGCCATATTTATTTCCTTCTAAGCAATACCAGTTGCCTGGCAGCCCTGCTGGTCTTCTGCCTCTAATAGTTATAGCTGTAGACCCAGAACAAGCATGCAGCAGATCAGGCGTTTCAGATCTGACAGGATTAGCTGCATGCTTGTTTCTGGTGTGATTCAGCCACTACTGCAGCCAGAGAGATCTGCAGGACTGCCAGGCAACTGGTATTGCTTAACAGGAAATAAATATGGCAGCCTCCATTAACCTCTCACTTCTGGTGTCCTTTAAATGGGTTTTCTAGCAAGTGGCTGACAGCAGCATAGTTTTACACTGAGATAGGGGGGCATGGATTCCGCCACATTGCTCCTCTAGTGCCATGCCCTGAATTGGGCGCTACCACTCAGGGTAAAGTCATCTGGCTTTTGCAGAATGGGTCGGCTGTGGGCTTGCGTATGGGTGCCTGCTTGGTTTACGAATGGCGCGGGGGGGGGGGGGGGGGGGGCTGGGAAGTAATATAGGCGTTGGCGGGGCTGGGAATGGATATAGGCGATGGCAGGGCTGCGGTCGCCCTTGATGTAAGTATAGTCAGGCGGGAGCTGTGCCAGCCTGCAGCAAAGCACACACAGCTGGAACAGAGCTGCGGGCACCTTAATGGAACAGGCTGGCTGCCAAGCAGCAGGTCGGGGGGCAGCGTGGGAGGACGGTGTATAATCAAGACAAGGGATGGGATGAGACATATGGGCATCCGATACTCCTCTGCCCTCTTCACCAGGGGGCACCGGCCAGCCCTGGCGCCTGACACCTCATTAGGCTGGCAAACTGCTGCTGTGATCTCCGTCATTAGCGGGCAGGCATCATCCTGTACTGCGTGGGACGCGGCGCTGGGTCAGGCGTTGGAAAGTGACACGGTGACACCTCTGACAATGCGCTCTAATTAAAGTCTAAATAAGAATGGGCATGTGCGCTTCCAGCTGCGGTGCCCGTAACCCTTCGCGCTCCGCAGCTGCTGCAGCATCAACAACACCATAAATTATCGCTCCAGAGGCGGCTGGTAACGATCGCCACGGCGAGAGAGGCGGAGAGATGGGGGCATATCCACCATTTATCAGCAACCCCGGGGGGAGAAAAACACCATTTATCATTCACAAATGCATCCTGACAGCTCGCAATCCAAAGACAGCGCGGATCAAACGTTACCCGGCCGACAGCGGTGATAGGAGCGCACGGCGGCGATTCCGGTAAATACGCCGCAGCTGTTCATTAGCAGGATATTAGGATTCTCGGAGGAATATCACAGACGCTACAATTAATATTACTGCTTTCTGCCGCGCCGTCAGGTTCTGTGATATCGCGTAGGGGAACATGTAAACACGGATACACGCGTACGTCATACATACAGGCATACATAAGAAGCGTGTACACAGGTGGCAAAACATGTACAGACATAAGAAACAGCAGGAGGCGAACGCTGACATTATAGCTCAAGCTGGCCATACACACAGAAATGCGTCAAACCGACTGATCAGATCGTATTGTAATTGATTCCTACCACACACACAGCACGGTTCAATAGACTTCAGCTGTCAGATCTATTATTTCAATCAAATTTTAGTGATGAATTAGAAATGTGCAGGAATACATTTCCGGCAGATTCGATCAGCGCGATCTTATCTGCCGGGATTCAAACAAGAGAATCGATCTGTGTCTGGCCTCCTTTAGAGTCTAGAGACAAAGTTAATCAAGCCTTAAAATGGTCAATAGTGACGCAATTCAGGAAGCAATCAATGGGGCGTAGCAATCATTCGCGCAGCTCCTGCCTCTACTCAATCTCAAGGTCAGTACACATGCTAGATCGACATTGCCCGGCAGGGTTCAGGACCCTATCCCGCAGGTAACATCAACCACTAAACACAAGGGAACTGTATAGAGGAGGGAGGGGGGGCCACTAGACACCGGAGATTGTATAGGGGAGAAATGGGGGCCACTAGATAGCAGGGCTGTGGAGTCTGTACAAAAATCCACTGACTCCGACTCCTCAGGTTAGGATTACACCGACTCTGAATCCTCTAATTTGCATATTACAATCTTGTTGATTGAAAGTATGTAACATGAAATTCGTCTCTTAACTGCCAACGCTTAGGAATTTTAAAAGACAACTGAAGTGAGAAGGATATGTAGACTACTATATTTATTCCCTTTAGACTAAAACTAGTCCTTGGTAAGAGTACTTGTAAAAGGTACAAACCGGAACAAAGAACATCTATCAGGCCCTAGGCAATGTAAGTGTGGGTACATGTAAGAATGATGTGCAGGTACTCTGCAGGGGAATGAGGAGATTCTTCCTCTATTACACATTCTTCATGCACAATCTGAACATGGATCAGGCCCTAGGCAATGTGACTGTGGGTACATGTAAGAATGATGTGCAGTTACTCTGCAGGGGAAGAAGGAGATTCTTCCTCTATTACACATTCTTCATGCACAATCTGAATCAGGTTTATGGGTGAAAGATAACACCTCTGTGTTTTTTCCCGACTCCAGGTACCCAAAAACTGCTCCGACTCCACAGCCCTGCTAGATACTAGGGAACTGAAAAGGGGAGGGGTGACCACTAAACACAAAGGAACTGTGTAGGGGAGGGAGGGGGCCACTAGGCACCGGGGAACTGTGGAGAGGAGGGAAGGGTGCCACTAGACACCATGGAACTGTATAGGGGAGGGAGGAGGGCTAATAGATACTAGGGAACTGTATAGGATGGGGGAGGGAAGAGGGGGCACTAGACACCAGGGAACTGTACAGGGGAGGGAGGAAGGCACTAGATACTAGGGAATGTATAGGATGGGGGGGCTAGACACAAGGGAACTGTATAAGGGAGGGAGGCCACTAGATATTGAGGTTAGCCTGTGACTTGGTCTCAGTGTTCAATTTTCGGCCCACTTTCTTTCAGTTTGACAGCCCTGATCTAGAACCAACTGAACCATCTCAATACATCAGATAAATAAGATGGGGGAGGGGGTAGCAGTATGTATATACTAGCGCTATCAGACGTATAGGAGAAGCAGAGTAGATACCAGTAAGGAGACGTGTCAGTGAAGTGACAGGTGCACTTTGAGCACACGTTACTGTCCATAAGAGCTTTATACAGCCGTCATTACATCACACAGTCAGCCTCTGCTCGGAACCTACCCCCCCCCCCCCCCCCCCATCCCATTAGATGCTGCAGATGGATAGGCAGACCGCACTCAGCAATAGAGACCAGGCCAGTAATGGACTCTGATTACAGCACTAATTATTCTGAGTGTAATGAGAGGATTCCATTAGCATCTGATGCGGCCGGCAGCGTCCCTGGAAACCAGAGCAGCCGGATAATGACATACAGGATACCGCACATATAATGACAGCATGGTTCATGTGACAGGGCGTGGCAACAATCATCGCTCCGCCTCCTAAACCTCCAGCAGTAACTAGTGATCACCCAAACTCTGCTGCTTCCCACTGTAAAGGATAATAAACCTGCATTATTAGCAATGCCTCAGGTTCTGTGCACCGCATTAACAGTAAGAGCTGAATTACATATTTCAGGAACAGGTAGCTGTATGTTCTTCTCTGAAGCTCCACTAGCTACATTCCTTTACTCTGTCTCTGTGAAGTCCCATTCCTGCTTCCTGCCTGTGGACTGAAAGGAAGTGGTCAAAACAAGGCGGAGTCTTAGAAACCAATCACCTGACTAATCCGATCACATGATTCTCAATGAGTTCTGCTACAAACCGTGCAACCTTGATAATAATCACTACCTGTAGCCTCTGCTGCCAGGAATAGCTGGTACAGGGGTTCCTGATCAACTACTTCAAGAGAAATGGGCGGGGTCAGTACTAATTTCATTATGCATTTATATAGCACTGACATCTTCTGTATGGTACACAGTCATGTCACTGACTGTCCTCAGAGGAGCTCACACTCTAATCCTACCATAGTCATAGTGTAGTGTTCAACCATATTATTATTATGTATTTATATAGCACTAACATCTTCTGCAGCACATTACAGAGTACATAGTCATGTCACTGACTGTCCTCAGAGGAGCTCACACTCTAATCCTACCATAGTCATAGTCTAATGTCCTACCATATTATTATTATTATGTATTTATATAGCACTGACATCTTCTGCAGCACATTACAGAGTACATAGTCATGTCACTGACTGTCCTCAGAGGAGCTCACACTCTAATCCTACCATAGTCATAGTGTAATGTCCTACCATATTATTATTGTGTATTTATATAGCACTGACATCTTCTGCAGCACATTACAGAGTACATAGTCATGTCACTGACTGTCCGCAGAGGAGCTCACAATCTGATCCTACCATAGTCATAGTCTAATGTCCTACCATATTATTATTATGTATCTATGTTATATCTGGGGACTGTGTAGCGTCACAGCAGGTCTCAGCAGTGGAGTATCACCGCTCCTCAGCACAGAATCCTGTCTCCTCTAGCAGTAGATGACAATCAGTTACAGCAGGCAGGAGTTGGGCAGATGCGGTCGGCTGACCACAGACACTGGAGCAATGCCATCTGTCAGAAGCTCAGTGGCTCAGCCAGCAGGAAATATCAGAGAGAAGGATCAGTATCTTAGCCCAGGCCTTGTTCCTCCCAGCCAGACAAACAGGTCTGGGAGGCTCCCGCGTTCCCTGTATGTGGATGGACTCTGTGGCAGGGGACTCCTGTATCCAGCAGCAATGACTGCCTCTCTCACTGCCCTGCCTGTGTGTAACCTCTCCTGCGCTGCCACATGGCAAGGTGAGGGGGTCACAGCAGCACATGTGTACAGCCACATACAGGCAGTCAGTGATCTCTGTACAGCACTGCAGAATATGTCAGAGCTACATAAATCTATATACATAAAAGTGTGTGTGTGTGTGTGTGTGTGTGTGTGTGTGTGTGTGTGTGTGTGTGTGTGTGTGTGTGTGTGTGTGTGTGTGTGTGTGTGTGTGTGTGTGTGTGTGTGTGTGTGTGTGTGTGTGTGTGTGGTGTGTGTGTGTGGTGTGTGTGGTGTGTGTGGGGTGTGTGGGGTGTGTGTGGTGTGTGTGGTGTGTGTGTGTGTGTGTGTGTGTGTGTGTGTGTGTGTGGAACACGCGTTGCCGATTTGAACAAAACTTGCAATACAGATCCCTTACTACCTGGGATGTTATGTTCTGGGGGTCTCGCGGCCCCCTGCACATGTGGGCGGAGCTACAAACAGCAAGTCAGATTTCACACATTCATGTCAATGGAAAAAATGTAAAAGGCTGCCATTCTCACAGTAATCAAGCCAAAGTCCCCACACTTGGCACAGTTGGTCACTTGGTGACCGAGGTTAAAAATCCAGGAAAAGTGGGCGGAGCATAAAACAGCCAATCAAATTTCAGCCATTCATTTTAAATAGGAAAATGTAAACTGCAGCCAATCTTAGACTGTAAGGCTTAGTGCACACCCAAACCGCTAGCAGATCATCAAAACGCTAGCAGTTTTGGGAGCAGAGAGCCAATATTTGCCGGGTGCACACCGAGCGGATTTTGTATGGGATCCGCCGGCCGCATTCGCGTGGCTAATGTATCTCTATGGGCTGGTGCACACTGGCGGTTTGAGGTTTTAAGCAAACCGCAAACGTGCAGCAAGAGGCACGTTTGCGGCTTGGTAAAAACCTCAAACCGCCAGTGTGCACCAGCCCATAGAGATACATTAGCCACGCGGATTTTCAGGCGGATTCGGCCGGCGGATTTGCCCGGTGTGCACTGGGCCTTAATTGCAGGGGTCTCAAATGTGACACAGTTGGTCACTGGATGAATGAGATTAAGATTCAAGAAAGTGGGTGGAGCCTACAACAGCAAATAAAAACTCACCTATTGATTTTCAAGGGGAATAGTTAAACTGCTGCCATTCTTACACTGTTAATGGCAGAGGGCTCAAACTTGCTACAGTCGGTCATTGGGTGACTGGGGTTCAAATTCACTAAAGGGGCGGGGCCACAAACAGCCAATCAGATTTCCTTGGTGAATAAACTGCTTCCATTCACACATTTTTGATGCCAGGAATCTGAAAGCTCACAAACTTGGTCATTGAGTGACTGTGTGTCAAGGGTACAAAAAGTGGGTGGAGCCAAAACCAAATTTCCCTAGTCAAATATAAACTGCAGCCATTCTTACACTGTTAATGCCAGGGTTCTCAAACTTTGCCCAGTTGGCCACTGGGTGACTGAGATTAATATTCAGGGAAGTGGGTGGAGCCTATAATAGCCAATCAAAATTCACCTATTTATTTTCAAGGGGAATATTTAAATTGCTGCCATTTCTACACTGTTAATAGCAGATGCCTCAAACCTGCTACAGTTGGTCACTGGGTGACTGGGGTTAAAATTCTGGAAAGGGGGAGGAGCCAAAAACAGCCAATCAGATTGGTTTAATTTCTATGGGAATATACAAATGATTGATGCCAAGGACCCCAAAGCTCATAAACTTGGTCATTGAGTGACTGTATGTCAAGGTCAGAGAAAGTGTGTGCAGCCAAAAACAACTAATTTTTTTTTATATGGGAAAATATACACTGCAGCCATTCTTACAGTGTTAATAGCAGGGTTCTCAAACTTGACAGTTGGCCACTGAGTGACTGGGATTAACCACTTAAGTACCAGCGGTCTCTGCCCCTTTAAGCACCAGAGACCGCTGGTACAGAAATGGCAGGATCCTGACAAATAGCTGAACATACCCGCCGTCACTGCCGCACATAGGGAAGCTGGGCCACCCACTCTGTGAGCCAGCCAGGAGCAGCTTTGATTGGCTCCTGGCCCTGTCTTTCAATGTAAGCCAATGGGAGTTGCTTACATTAAAATACAAGGCCAAGAGCCAATAGAATCGGCTACTGCCCCGCTCACAGGAACTCAGCCGTCAGAGACTCAGAGCCGAGTGAGCTGCGGCAAGAGACGGCGGGGATTCAGCGGCGAGAGACACGAAAATGGCGGATGCGCGCAGCGGCGGGGAATTGAAATCTACTCCCTGGCAGCCCTCAATACAGGGCGTAGATTTCAATTAGCGCGGTCCGGAAGTAGTTAATATTCAGGAAAGTGGGTGGAACTTACAACAGCCAATCAAAATTCTCCTGTTGATTTTCAAGGGGAATTGCTGCCATTCTTACATTGTTACTAGCAGATGCCTCAAACCTGATACAGTTGGTCACTGGGCGTTCAAATTTAGAAAGGGGGCGGAGCCACAACCAATCAGATTTGTTTAATTTCAATGCGAAGATACAAATTGATGCCAAGGGCCCCAAAGCTCATACACTTGGTAATTAAGTGACTGTATGCCAAGGCTAGAAAAAGTGGGCGGAGCCAAAAGCAACTAACTTTTTACATGGTAAAATGTAAACTGCAGTCATTCCCCACACTGTTTTGGCAGGGTTCTCACACTTTACACAGTTGGCCACTGAGTGACTGGAGTTAATATTCAGAAAAGAGGGTGGAGCCTATAATGGCCAATCAAAATTCACCTGTTGATTTTCAAGGGGAATATTTCAACTGCAACCATTCTTGCACTGTTAATAGCAGAGGCCTCAAACCTGCTACAGTCGGTCATTGGGTGACTGGGGTTCAAATTCACTAAAGAAGCGGAGCCACAAACAGCCAATCAGATTTCTTTTCTGGATAAACTGCTTCCATTCACACAATTGATGCCAGGAACCTGAAAGCTCACAAACTTTGTCATTGAGATACTGTATGTCAGGGGTGCCCTTAGGGTAGATCGCAAAGGACTTATGGTAGATCCCGACCCCACTACATTTTCCATTCAGTATATACAAGTGTGCTCCTAAAATTGTACATAGGTAGATCATTTTGACTTGCTAATTTTTAAAAGTAGCTCACAAGCCGAAAAAGTGTGGGCACCTCTGCTGTATGACAAGTTTACAAAAAGTGGGCGGAGACAAATACAAATTTCACTGGGAAAATGTAAACAGCAACACTTCTTCACTGTTAATGGCAGGGATCTCAAACTTTGCATAGCTGGTCACTGGGTGACTGTGATTAATATTCAAGAAAGTGGGTGGAGCCGACAAAAGCCAATCACAATTCACCTATTGCTTTTCAAGGGTAATATTTTAATTGCTGTCATCCCTGCACTGTTAATGGTACAAAACCTGGTACAGTTGGTCATTGGGAGACTGGGGTTCAAATTCAGAAAAGGGCTGGAGCCACAAACAGCCAATCAGATTTGTTTCATTTTAATGGGAAAATACAAATGATTGATGCCAAAGACCCCAAAGCTCACTGACTTGGTCACGGAGTGTTTGTGCGTTAGGGATAGAAAAAGTGGGCAGAGCCAACACCAGCCAAATACATACCCGGGCAACGCCGGGTCATCAGCTAGTCCTATATAATAAAACCGCAGGTGTCCCTGCGTTATCAGTGTCCGTGTGTCTTTTTTAGTGCGCATGTGTGCAGCACAGACAGCCTGGGACAGGAGCAGAACGTTCCAGGGGGCCGGCCAGGTGGGCGTATGTGCGCTGGCATGTGGCGGCAATGACTAGAGGCCGTTTTTAAATGGGCTAAAGTCACTAGTGTATAATAATAATAGTGTGTGGCTGTGGAGAGGACAGAGTGTAAGCTCCTCTGGTGCAGAAACTGATGGGAATGGATCAGTGATCTCTGTACAGCGCTGTGGTATATGTCAGAGCTATATAAATGTATAATAATAGTGTGTGACTGTGGTGAGGACATTAGAGTGTAAGTTCCTCTGGTGCAGAGACTGATGGGAATGGATCAGTGATCTCTGTACAGCGCTATGGTATATGTCAGAGCTATATAAATGTATAATAGTGTGTGACTGTGGTGAGGACATTAGAGTGTAAGCTCCTCTGGTGCAGAGGCTGATGGGAATGGATCAGTGATCTCTGTACAGCACTGTGGTATATGTCAGAGCTATATAAATGTATAATAATAATAGTGTGTGACTGTGGTGAGGACATTAGAGTGTAAGCTCCTCTGGTGCAGAGACTGATGGGAATGGATCAGTGATCTCTGTACAGTGCTGTGGTATATTTCAGCGCTATATAGCAGGTACAGAATTGACCCTTCACAGCATGCTGCCCCCTCATCTGTCTCCGCAGTGCTGGCGATGGATGGATTTGCTCGCTGCAGTCGGGGGTGATGATCTCTGGAGATCTGACATTTGCAGACAGATGAAGCAGCCAATGCTGGAGGGGAAAGTGGGCAGCCAGTCACACAACAGGAACAACATGCAGGAAATATCACATCCCTGTACACAGCTGCTGCACCACAATCTACTCTCTCCAAAATTCCTTCACTGACGGTTTCAATTAAAGGATACCCGAAGTGACATGTGACATAATGAGATAGACATGTGTATGTACAGTGCCTAGCACACAAATAACTAGGCTGTGTTCCTTTTTTTCTTTCTCTGCCTTAAAGAGTTAAATTTCAGGTATGTAAGTGGCTGACTCAGGCAGGAAGTGACTACAGTGTGACCCTCACTGATAAGAAATTCCCCTTTTTATCTCTTTCTTGCTCTCAGAAGCCATTTTCTGCTAGGAAAGTGTTTTATAGTTGGAATTTCTTATCAGTGAGGGTCACACTGTAGTCACTTCCTGTCTGAGTCAGGACTGAGTCAGCCACTTACATACCTGATATTTAACTCTTTCAGGCAGAGAAAGAAAAAAAGGAACACAGCATAGTTATTTGTGTGCTAGGCACTGTACATACACATGTCAATCTTCATGTCACGTCACTTCGGGTATCCTTTAAGCTTCAGTAACACCAAAACATAGCGGAATCCCCAACCCTGCTGCACAGCCGGACCACACAGAGCCCACCCACTGCACAGCCGGACCACACAGCATTCCTCCCTCTCCACACAGCTGGACCACACAGAGCCCCTCCCTCTCCACACAGCTGGACAACACAGAACCCCCCCACACAGCTGGACCACACAGAGCCCCTCCCTCCCCACACAGCTAGACCGCACAGAGCCCCTCCCTACACAGCTGGACCACACAGAGCCCCTCCCCACACAGCTGGACCACACAGAGCCCCTCCCTCTCCACACAGCTGGACCACACAGAGCCCCTCCCTCCCCACACAGCTAGACCACACAGAGCCCCTCCCTCTCCACACAGCTGGACCACACAGAGCCCCCCCCCCACACAGCTGGACCACACAGAGCCCCTCCCCACACAGCTGGACCACACAGAGCCGCTCCCTCCCCACACAGCTGGACCACACAGAGCCCCTCCCTCCCCACACAGCTAGACCACACAGAGCCCCTCCCTCCCCACACAGCTGGACCACACAGAGCCCCTCCCTACACAGCTGGACCACACAGAGCCCCTCCCTACACAGCTGGACCACACAGAGCCCCTCCCTACACAGCTGGACCACACAGAGCCCCTCCCTACACAGCTGGACCACACAGAGCCCCTCCCTACACAGCTGGACCACACAGAGCCCCTCCATACACAGCTGGACCACACAGAGCCCCTCCCCACACAGCTGGACCACACAGAGCCCCTCCCTCCCCGCACAGCTGGACCAGAGCCCCTCCCTCCCCGCACAGCTGGACCAGAGCCCCTCCCCACACATATAGACCACACAGAACCCCTCCCTCCCCACACAGCTGGATCACACAGAGCCCCTCCCTCCCCTCACAGCTGGATCACACAGAGCCCCTCCCCACACAGCTAGACCAGAGCCCCTCCCCACACAGCTGGATCACACAGAGCCCCTCCCTCCCCTCACAGCTGGACCAGAGCCCCTCCCCACACAGCTAGACCACACAGAGCCCCTCCCTCCCCTCACAGCTGGATCACACAGAGCCCCTCCCCACACAAAGCCACACACAGGACTGTTATTATGCAGAGCACTCGCTGCATTGATCTGTCTGCTGCTGCGTCTGTGATGGGAAGAGATTAGCATGCGGTCAGGGGTCCGGCTGGTCTCTCTCGAGGACTATAAATATTTTAACTAATTCACTTCCAGGGGTCTTCAGCGCTGAGCAATAACTGCTCCTGGGGGAGGCATGCAATCCAGCAAGTGACATCAACTAAATCACCAGCCTGGCAGTATGAAGAGTTATCTCTACATCCAGGGCTGTTGAGTCGCTACAAAAATCCACCGACTCCTCTAATTTGCATATTACAATCTTGTTGATTGAAAGTATGTAACATGAAATACGTCTCTTAACTGCCAACGCTTAGGAATTTTAAAAGACAACTGAAGTGAGAAGGATATGGAGACTACTATATTTATTCCCTTTAGACTAAAACTAGTCCTTGGTAAGAGTACTTGTAAAAGGTACAAACCGGAACAAAGAACATCTATCAGGCCCTAGGCAATGTAACTGTGGGTGCATGTAAGAGTGATGTGCAGGTACTCTGCAGGGGAATGAGGAGATTGTAAACAGACAACACCTCTGTGTTCAATGTGGACAGCATTCTCAGTGGATTCCCTGCAGCTCTGTGGGGAGTGCATATGTAGAGTATAGTACTACTGTGTAACAAAGTAAACCTGAGACAGATGAAATTAAAGTTTTATACATACCTGGGGCTTCCTCCAGCCGCCTTCAGGATAATCAGTCCCTCGTTGTACTCCTCCACCACCTGGATCTTCTGCTATGAGTCCAGGTACTTGAGCCAGTATGGTGTAGTGCGCATGCACACACTCAGCCGGGAGCATACTACACCTGCGCAGCACTATTGCGCAGGTGCAGAATGTTCCTGGCTGTGGGAGCGGCATGCGGCCGGACAGCGCTGACTGGCTGAATTACCAGGAATCATAGCAGAAGATCCGGGTGGTGGGAGGACAGTGAGGGACTGATTAGCCTGAAGGGGGCTGGAGGAAGCCCCAGGTATGTATAACACTTTTCTTTTCATCTGTCTCAGGTACCCTTTAATTCGTAGTCACCAAACCAAATTTTAACAACATATCAAATTATTTGATTTAATGAGCAAAGAGAGTGCATACATTTGCATAAATCAGCATCAACGCAGATTTCCATCTCATTGACCATCTCTATTAGTGACACGGCTACACGTCAGGCTTTACACTTACAGCATAGATGTTATTTAGTATATATTAGAGATTCCTGTGTACACATCATATATACAGTCACAATCAGATGTGTATATCTGACTTTAAAAATACGGGGACTGCTTTATTGAAGAAGCACAAGTAACTAATTTTGATTGGTTTATTTCATTTTTGTGGGCTAAGCACAGCTATTACTGTATATATAAATTATTGATGATGAATTATCTGAGAAATAGAACATTTTATCATACTTTCTATTTTAATTACAGTTTAAATTCATTAAGAGTCTGAGTCGGTGCATTTTTTCCCGACTCCAGGCACCCAAAATTGCTCTGACTCTGACTCCACAGCCCTGCCTACATCTGTGATACAGCAGGGGAGCAGCCCCGCATATCAAAGCAAGGAAGGGGGCATCCAGCAGCCAAGCACTGCATCCAGCAAGTGGCACAGGGGAGGAGCACCGCATCCAGCAAGTGGCACAGGGGAGGAGCACTGCATCCAGCAAGTGGCACAGGGGAGGAGCACCGCATCCAGCAAGTGGCACAGGGGAGGAGCACCGCATCCAGCAAGTGGCACAGGGGAGGGGCACTGCATCCAGCAAGGTGGGGCACAGGGGAGGGGCACTGTATCCAGCAAGGGGGCACAGGGGAGGGGCACTGCATCCAGCAAGTGGGCACAGGGGAGGAGCACTGCATCCAGCAAGTGGCACAGGGGAGGAGCACTGCATCCAGCAAGTGCCACAGGGGAGGAGCACTGCATCCAGCAAGTGGCACAGGGTAGGAGCACTGCATCCAGCAAGTGCAACAGGGGAGGAGCACTGCATCCAGCAAGTGCCACAGGGGAGGAGCACTGCGTCCAGCAAGTGGCACAGGGGAGGAGCACTGCATTCAGCAAGTGGCACAGGGGAGGGTCACTGCATCCAGCAAGTGGCACAGGGGAGGGTCACTGCATCCAGCAAGTGGGCACAGGGGAGGGGCACTGTATCCAGCAAGTGGCACAGGGGAGGAGCACTGCATCCAGCAAGGGGGCACAGGGGAGGAGCACTGCATCCAGCAAGTGGCACAGGGGAGGAGCACTGCATCCAGCAAGGGGGCACAGGGGAGGAGCAATGTATCCAGCAAGGGGGCACAGGGGAGGAGCACTGCATCCAGCAAGGAGGAACGGGGGGAACACTGTATCCAGCAAGGGGGCACGGGGGTAGCACTGTATCCAGCAAGTGGCACAGGGGAGGAGCACTGCATCCAGCAAGTGGCACGGGGGAGGAACAATGCATCCAGCAAGTGGGCACAGGGGAGGAGCACTGCATCCAGCAAGGAGGCACAGGGGAGGAGCACTGTATCCAGCAAGTGGGCACAGGGAAGGAGCACTGCATCCAGCAAGGGGCACGGGGAGAAGCACTGCATCCAGCAAGTGGCACGGGGGAGGAGCACTGCATCCAGCAAGGGGGCACAGGGGAGGAGCACTGCATCCAGCAAGTGGGCACAGGGGAGGAGCACTGCATCCAGCAAGTGGCACGGGGGAGGAGCACTGCATCCAGCAAGGGGGCACAGGGGAGGAGCACTGTATCCAGCAAGTGGGCACAGGGGAGGAGCACTGCATCCAGCAAGTGGCACGGGGGAGGAGCACTGCATCCAGCAAGGGGGCACAGGGGAGGAGCACTGCATCCAGCAAGTGGCACAGGGGAGGAGCACTGCATCCAGCAAGGGGGCACGGGGGAGGAACTCTGCATCCAGCAAGTGGCACAGGGGAGGAGCACTGCATCCAGCAAGGGGGCACAGGGGAGGAGCACTGCATCCCGCAAGGGGGCACAGGGGAGGAGCACTGCATCCAGCAAGTGGCACAGGGGAGGAGCACTGCATCCAGCAAGTGGCACAGGGGAGGAGCACTGCATCCAGCAAGTGGCACAGGGGAGGAGCACTGCATCCAGCAAGTGGCACAGGGGAGGAGCACTGCATCCAGCAAGTGGCACAGGGGAGGGGCACTGCATCCAGCAAGTGGCACAGGGGATGAGCACTGCATCCAGCAAGTGGCACGGGGGAGGAACACTGCATCCAGCAAGTGGCACGGGGGAGGAACACTGCATCCAGCAAGTGGGCACAGGGGAGGAGCACTGCATCCAGCAAGTGGCACGGGGGAGGAACACTGCATCCAGCAAGTGGCACAGGGGAGGAGCACTGCATCCAGCAAGGGGGCACAGGGGAGGAGCAATGTATCCAGCAAGTGGGCACAGGGGAGGAGCACTGCATCCAGCAAGTGGCACGGGGGAGGAACACTGCATCCAGCAAGTGGGCACAGGGGAGGAGCAATGTATCCAGCAAGTGGCACAGGGGAGGAGCACTGCATCCAGCAAGGGGGAACAGGGGAGGAACTCTGCATCCAGCAAGTGGCACAGGGGAGGAGCACTGCATCCAGCAAGGGGGCACAGGGGAGGAGCACTGAATCCAGCAAGGGGGCACAGGGGAGGAGCACTGCATCCAGCAAGGGGGCACAGAGGAGGGGCACTGCATCCAGCAAGTGGCACAGGGGAGGAGCACTGCATCCAGCAAGTGGCACAGGGGAGGAGCACTGCATCCAGCAAGTGGCACGGGGGAGGGGCACTGCATCCAGCAAGTGGCACGGGGGAGGAACATTGCATCCAGCAAGTGGCACAGGGGAGGAACACTGCATCCAGCAAGTGGCACAGGGGAGGAGCACTGCATCCAGCAAGTGGCACAGGGGAGGAGCACTGCATCCAGCAAGTGGCACAGGGGAGGAACATTGCATCCAGCAAGTGGCACGGGGGAGGAACACTGCATCCAGCAAGTGGCACAGGGGAGGAGCACTGCATCCAGCAAGGGGGCACAGGGGAGGAGCAATGTTTTCAGCAAGTGGGCACAGGGGAGGGGCACTGCATCCAGCAAGTGGCACGGGGGAGGAACACTGCATCCAGCAAGGGGGCACAGGGGAGGAGCAATGTATCCAGCAAGTGGGCACAGGGGAGGAGCACTGCATCCAGCAAGGGGGCACAGGGGAGGAGCAATGTATCCAGCAAGTGGGCACAGGGGAGGGGCACTGCATCCAGCAAGTGGCACAGGGGAGGAGCACTGCATCCAGCAAGTGGCACAGGGGAGGAGCACTGCATCCAGCAAGTGGCACAGGGGAGGAGCACTGCATCCAGCAAGGGGGAACAGGGGAGGAGCACTGCATCCAGCAAGGGGGAACAGGGGAGGAGCACTGCATCCAGCAAGGGGGAACAGGGGAGGAGCACTGTATCCAGCAAGGGGAGGAGCACTGCATCCAGCAAGTGGCACAGGGGAGGAACACTGCATCCAGCAAGGGGGCACAGGGGAGGAGCACTGCATCCAGCAAGGGGGCACAGGGGAGGAGCACCACATCCAGCAAGTGGCACAGGGGAGGAGCACCGCATCCAGCAAGTGGCACAGGGGAGGAGCACTGCATCCAGCAAGTGGCACAGGGGAGGAGCACTGCATCCAGCAAGTGGCACAGGGGAGGAACACTGCATCCAGCAAGTGGCACAGGGGAGGAGCACTGCATCCAGCAAGTGGCACAGGGGAGGAGCACTGCATCCAGCAAGTGGCACAGGGGAGGAGCACTGCATCCAGCAAGTCGCACAGGGGAGGAGCACTGCATCCAGCAAGTGGCACAGGGGAGGAGCACTGCATCCAGCAAGTGGCACAGGGGAGGAGCACTGCATCCAGCAAGTGGCACAGGGGAGGAGCACTGCATCCCGCAAGTGGGAACAGGGGAGGAGCATTGCATCCAGCAAGTGGGCACAGGGGAGGAGCACTGCATCCAGCAAGGGGCACAGGGGAGGAACACTGCATCCAGCAAGGGGCACAGGGGAGGAGCACTGCATCCAGCAAGGGGGAACAGGGGAGGAGCACTGCATTCAGCAAGTGGCACAGGGGAGGAGCACTGCATCCAGCAAGGGGGAACAGGGGAGGAGCACTGCATCCAGCAAGTGGCACAGGGGAGGAGCACTGCATCCAGCAAGTGGCACAGGGGAGGAGCACTGCATCCAGCAAGGGGGCACAGGGGAGGAGCACTGCATCCAGCAGGAGGGTACAGGGGAGAAGCACTGTATTCAGCAAAAGGGAACAGGGGAGGAGCACTGCATCCAGCAAGGGGGCACAGGGGAGGAGCACTGCATCCAGCAGGAGGGCACAGGGGAGAAGCACTGTATTCAGCAAAAGGGAACAGGGGAAGGGGCGCTGCATCCAGCAGGAGGGCACAGGGGGAAGGGCACTGCATCCAGCAGGAGGGCACAGGGGGAAGGGCACTGCATTCGTACAGTCACAAGGAAGGGTTACTATGCGCAGTCGTTCACTAGCAGCCACCACTATGCCAGCAGCAGCCACTCACTAGCTCACCGATAGGTCAGTAGTCATACAGAGAGGGGTGACAGGTCAGTAGTCATACAGAGAGGGGTGACAGGTCAGTAGTCATACAGAGAGGGGTGACAGGTCAGTAGTCATACAGAGAGGGGTGACAGGTCAGTAGTCATACAGAGAGGGGTGACAGGTCAGTAGTCATACAGAGAGGGGTGACAGGTCAGTAGTCATACAGAGAGGGGTGACAGGTCAGTAGTCATACAGAGAGGGGTGACATATTTGGTTGGGAGACACTAGACCTCCCAGTGACACTGTGCAGTACTAGGAGATGGTTTAGGAGTGATTATCCCGGCTGGGTGACGCTGTGTTCCTACCCTACTACAGGATGCAGAATGAGATGATCAGACACCAGTCTACACGGTGACAGATACTGACAGCCCACTAATATTACATGACACTGTACAGTACACAGGTGGGCCTCAGCCCCCTCCCCATCAGCCTGCCATGTTCTGCCTGCACTCTACTCTCTGCATTATTATATCACACAACAGATTCACACATTTCTCTCATCTGCTGATAGGAGACAATTCTGAAAACTTAACTATGGAAGGCGGCAGCTTTGCTTGGACAACTTCCGCAGCCGATGACCCTGATATCACAGGTAAAATAACCTGGTCTCTGATCTTACGTTTATATACAGTATAGTCCTGGTTATCTAACTCAACTAACCAGCACAAATCCCCAGCAGAACTCACAGTGGAGAAGGCCAGCTTCTAAGGCTGACTGTGGGCTGTTGCCTAAAGGATACCTTAGTGCAAATTGGCGCGCAGCTACGTATTGTGCAGATCTCTCCCAGCAGCAACCACGCAAACAAGGATGTGCGATGCCGGGGGGGGGGCGACCACCCCAACCAGGAAGTAAGTTTGGGGGGGGGAAAGTGCTAGGCTGTAGCAGAGAGGGCGGAGGAGAACAGGGGAGCAGTGGGCATAAGGAGAGCCCACTAAACATGCCTGCCTACCCAATTTTTCATTTCAGTTTGCACTAAGGTATCCTTTGAAGACTGGCTTCCTCGCCACCCCCAAGCTTACTATACTTTACATTACTGTATTTACCATTTAATACCAGGGCTGTGGAGTCTGAGATGGAGCGTGTAGGGCTGTATTAGTTAGGCCTGTTTCTTACATTGAGTCTGAAAAGCACAACTTATGCGGCATCAGCTGATCACCATCGCTTCCGGGTAACATAAGCAAAATGTCAAAATTACTATCATAAGCTACTAAAACCTCGCTACAGACAGATGAGTATGGAACCCCAGAACCAGCATGACATTATTAGGACCAGCTTCACTGACAAAACTGAGTGAAATGCTGGAAACACGACTATTAACTGTACCTGATCCGGCTATACTGCAGAAACTACACAACCAACTAACCTCAGATGAAGTTTCCGGCTAGAGTCTCCTGACCCTCCTGGCACCAGGGCTGTGGAGTCGGTACAAAACTCATCCAACTCCTCAGTTTATGAACCCCCCCGACTCCAACTCCAGGTATCCAAAATTGCTTTAGACTCCCACTCAGTCTAAAGCTACGTACACACATACGACAACGATCGTTCGTTGTGAACGATGAACGATCTTTTAATTGACGAAAGAACGACCTAAGTTAGCTTTTAAAGGTGTGTAACGATCTGATGGTTTGTTAACGAACAATCCGGAACCACGTCACATACTGTTCCTGGAAGTGACATCATAGCAAGTTCCGCCCGCATGTAACGAATGGTTCAAAACATACATTACTCTGTAAAACTAACGTTACGTATGTTACATTACAGTACAAGCTTTCATACTGTAGGTATGTAGGTAGAGCATTTACATAATATAGCGTTGACAAAACATACTAAAATACACTCGGTCCTGTTAAAATGGCAATTATGGTATAATCGTGTAGCAATTAACGTGTCACAGGACACATTCATAGAACCAACGTTACATCACGAAAAGCAACTGTTGCGCTTGTGCATAAAAATAAAAGGTTCTATGGAGATATAACAAAATGCGCATGTCAGGTCTATTACGAACGACTGTTTTCTAATGGTGTACTTCTTCTGCTAACGATTGTCGTTTAAAAAAATCCGCCAAGGCAGATCTTTCGTTTTTAACGATCTAGCTCGTCTGTCGTTTGACTTAATGATCGTTGGATTTTTTTTTTTAAAACGATCGTCGTTTGAAATGATCGGGGAACGATCGTTTCAAACGACTATAGTTGCAGGTGTGTACGCACCTTTATAGTTACCAGGGCTGTGGAGTCGGCACAAAAATCATCCAACTCCCGACTCCTCAGTTTATGAAACCACAGACTTCAACTCCGACTCCAGGTACCCAAAATGGCTCCGACTCAGTCGAATACTTACCAGGGCTGTGGATTTGGTTCAAAAATCATCCGACTCCAAGTCCCGACTCCCAGGGCTGTGGAGTCGGAGCAATTTTGGGTACCTGGAGTCGGTGGTTTCAACAAAGTGAGGAGGCGGATGATTTTTGAACCAAATCCATAGCCTCTGTAAAAATTAGACTAAGAAGTCGGAGCAATTTTGGGTACCTGGAGGTCGGAGGTTTCATAAATTGAGGAGTCTGAAGATTTTTGTACCGACTCCACATTAACCTCCCTGGCGTTCTGGATGAGCTAGGCTCGTCCAGAGACGTCGGAGGTCACCGCTCAGGCCCCGTTTTTTTTAAACACGCAGTAAGCACTTTGCTTGCTGCGTGTCCTACCTGATAGGTAGCGACCAGAAGCGATTGCGGAAAAATCGACGCAGTGTTCAGTGATTTTTCCTCTGAGAAATCGCTCACGCAATTTTGCACTTTCAAGTGTGAATGGGCCCTAAGAATGCTGCTCACGCAAGAAAAGAATGAACCGCACACCACACTTATGGCGACGGGAGCACGGAGGGGCCGCACATGCGCAGTACACTTATGGCGACGGGAGCACAGAGGAGCTGCACATGCGCAGTACACTTATGGCGACGGGAGCACGGAGGGGCCGCACATGCGCAGTACACTTATGGCGACGGGAGCACAGAGGAGCTGCACATGCGCAGCACACTTATGGCGACGGGAGCACAGAGGAGCTGCACATGCGCAGCACACTTATGGCGACGGGAGCACAGAGGAGCTGCACATGCGCAGTAGCGGCGACCTCAGCCGAAGTCGTTGCTCCAACAGAGGGAGCCTGGAGGACACCGAGGGAAATCGCAGGCCACGAGGGGCTGGAGGAAGCCCCAGGTTATGGCTTTTTGTCCATCTCAGGGTCCCTTTAATCGCTCGGTGGAGAATTGTGAAGTGTATGGCAACCTTTAGGCATCCAGTGTATTTCATAGCGATGACATCTATATTTCCATATCTAACAGGCCATCTATAGCTGCCAGCGAGTAACTTCTGTCTGCATCTAATCATTACTGGGAGTATCCACAGAAACTGAAGCAATTGAGCAAGAGGGACATGTGAGGATCCATCCCAGAGCTGATGCCAGACCACACTGCTCTGCTAGAACTCCTGATTACCCATCATGCACCTTACTGGCAGATATGTGGATCCATCCCACAGCTGACGCCAGACCACACTGCTCTGCTAGAACTCCTGATTACCCATCATGCACCTTACTGGCAGATATGTGGATCCATCCCACAGCTGATGCCAGACCACACTGCTCTGCTAGAACTCCTGATTACCCATCATGCACCTTACTGGCAGATATGTGGATCCATCCCACAGCTGATGCAAGACCACACTGCTCTGCTAGAAGTCCTGATTACCCATCATGCACCTTACTGGCAGATATGTGGATCCATCCCACAGCTGACGCCAGACCACACTGCTCTGCTAGAACTCCTGATTACCCATCATGCACCTTACTGGCAGATATGTGGATCCATCCCACAGCTGACGCCAGACCACACTGCTCTGCTAGAACTCCTGATTACCCATCATGCACCTTACTGGCAGATATGTGGATCCATCCCACAGCTGACGCCAGACCACACTGCTCTGCTAGAACTCCTGATTACCCATCATGCACCTTACTGGCAGATATGTGGATCCATCCCACAGCTGATGCCAGACCACACTGCTCTGCTAGAACTCCTGATTACCCATCATGCACCTTACTGGCAGATATGTGGATCCATCCCACAGCTGATGCAAGACCACACTGCTCTGCTAGAACTCCTGATTACCCATCATGCACCTTACTGGCAGATATGTGGATCCATCCCACAGCTGACGCCAGACCACACTGCTCTGCTAGAACTCCTGATTACCCATCATGCACCTTACTGGCAGATATGTGGATCCATCCCACAGCTGACGCCAGACCACACTGCTCTGCTAGAACTCCTGATTACCCATCATGCACCTTACTGGCAGATATGTGGATCCATCCCACAGCTGATGCCAGACCACACTGCTCTGCTAGAACTGATTACCCATCATGCACCTTACTGGCAGATATGTGGATCCATCCCACAGCTGATGCCAGACCACACTGCTCTGCTAGAACTCCTGATTACCCATCATGCACCTTACTGGCAGATATGTGGATCCATCCCACAGCTGATGCCAGACCACACTGCTCTGCTAGAACTCCTGATTACCCATCATGCACCTTACTGGCAGATATGTGGATCCATCCCACAGCTGATGCCAGACCACACTGCTCTGCTAGAACTCCTGATTACCCATCATGCACCTTACTGGCAGATATGTGGATCCATCCCACAGCTGACGCCAGACCACACTGCTCTGCTAGAACTCCTGATTACCCATCATGCACCTTACTGGCAGATATGAGGATCCATCCCACAGCTGATGCCAGACCACACTGCTCTGCTAGAACTCCTGATTACCCATCATGCACCTTACTGGCAGATATGTGGATCCATCCCACAGCTGACGCCAGACCACACTGCTCTGCTAGAACTCCTGATTACCCATCATGCACCTTACTGGCAGATATGTGGATCCATCCCACAGCTGACGCCAGACCACACTGCTCTGCTAGAACTCCTGATTACCCATCATGCACCTTACTGGCAGATATGTGGATCCATCCCACAGCTGATGCCAGACCACACTGCTCTGCTAGAACTGATTACCCATCATGCACCTTACTGGCAGATATGTGGATCCATCCCACAGCTGATGCCAGACCACACTGCTCTGCTAGAACTCCTGATTACCCATCATGCACCTTACTGGCAGATATGTGGATCCATCCCACAGCTGATGCCAGACCACACTGCTCTGCTAGAACTCCTGATTACCCATCATGCACCTTACTGGCAGATATGTGGATCCATCCCACAGCTGATGCCAGACCACACTGCTCTGCTAGAACTCCTGATTACCCATCATGCACCTTACTGGCAGATATGTGGATCCATCCCACAGCTGACGCCAGACCACACTGCTCTGCTAGAACTCCTGATTACCCATCATGCACCTTACTGGCAGATATGTAGATCCATCCCACAGCTGACGCCAGACCACACTGCTCTGCTAGAACTCCTGATTACCCATCATGCACCTTACTGGCAGATATGTGGATCCATCCCACAGCTGACGCCAGACCACACTGCTCTGCTAGAACTCCTGATTACCCACCATGCACCTTACTGGCAGATATGTGGATCCATCCCACAGCTAATGCCAGACTACACTGCTCTGCTAGAACTCCTGATTACCCATCATGCACCTTACTGGCAGATATGTGGATCCATCCTACAGCTGACGCCAGACCACACTGCTCTGCTAGAACTCCTGATTACCCATCATGCACCTTACTGGCAGATATGTGGATCCATCCTACAGCTGACGCCAGACCACACTGCTCTGCTAGAACTCCTGATTACCCATCATGCACCTTACTGGCAGATATGTGGATCCATCCCACAGCTGATGCCAGACCACACTGCTCTGCTAGAACTCCTGATTACCCATCATGCACCTTACTGGCAGATATGTGGATCCATCCCACAGCTAATGCCAGACTACACTGCTCTGCTAGAACTCCTGATTACCCATCATGCACCTTACTGGCAGATATGTGGATCCATCCCAGAGCTGACGCCAGACCACACTGCTCTGCTAGAACTCCTGATTACCCATCATGCACCTTACTGGCAGATATGTGGATCCATCCCACAGCTGATGCCAGACCACACTGCTCTGCTAGAACTCCTGATTACCCATCATGCACCTTACTGGCAGATATGTGGATCCATCCCACAGCTGATGCCAGACCACACTGCTCTGCTAGAACTCCTGATTACCCATCATGCACCTTACTGGCAGATATGTGGATCCATCCCACAGCTGATGCCAGACCACACTGCTCTGCTAGAACTCCTGATTACCCATCATGCACCTTACTGGCAGATATGTGGATCCATCCTACAGCTGACGCCAGACCACACTGCTCTGCTAGAACTCCTGATTACCCATCATGCACCTTACTGGCAGATATGTGGATCCATCCCACAGCTGATGCCAGACCACACTGCTCTGCTAGAACTCCTGATTACCCATCATGCACCTTACTGGCAGATATGTGGATCTATCCCAAAGCTGATGCCAGACCACACTTCTCTGCTAGAACTCCTGATTACCCATCATGCACCTTACTGGCAGATTTGTGGATCCATCCTACAGCTGATGCCAGACCACACTGCTCTGCTAGAACTCCTGATTACCCATCATGCACCTTACTGGCAGATATGTGGATCTATCCCACAGCTGACACCAGACCACACTGCTCTGCTAGAACTCCCGATTACCCATCATGCACCTTACTGGCAGATTTGTGGATCCATCCTACAGCCGACGCCAGACCACACTGCTCTGCTAGAACTCCTGATTACCCATCATGCACCTTACTGGCAGATATGTGGATCCATCCCACGGCTGACGCCAGACCACCCTGCACTGCTAGAACTCCTGATTACCCATCATGCACCTTACTGGCAGATAGGGGAATCCATCCCACAGCTGACGCCAGACCACACTGCTCTGCTAGAACTCCTGATTACCCATCATGCACCTTACTGGCAGATAGGGGAATCCATCCCACAGCTGATGCCAGACCACACTGCTCTACTAGAACTCCTGATTACCCATCATGCACCTTACTGGCAGATATGTGGATCCATCCCACAGCTGATGCCAGACCACACTGCTCTGCTAGAACTCCTGATTACCCATCATGCACCTTACTGGCAGATATGTGGATCCATCCCACAGCTGACGCCAGACCACACTGCTCTGCTAGAACTGATTACCCATCATGCACCTTACTGGCAGATATGTGGATCCATCCCACAGCTGACGCCAGACCACACTGCTCTGCTAGAACTCCCGATTACCCATCATGCACCTTACTGGCAGATATGTGGATCCATCCCACAGCTGGTGCCAGACCACACTGCTCTGCTAAAACTCCTGATTACCCATCATGCACCTTACTGGCAGATATGTGGATCCATCCCACAGCTGACGCCAGACCACACTGCACTGCTAGAACTGATTACCCATCATGCACCTTACTGGCAGATGTGTGGATCCATCCCAGAGCTGACGCCAGACCACACTGCACTGCTAGAACTCCCGATTACCCATCATGCACCTTACTGGCAGATGTGTGGATCCATCCCAGAGCTGACGCCAGACCACACTGCACTGCTAGAACTCCCGATTACCCATCATGCACCTTACTGGCAGATTTGTGGATCCATCCCACAGCCGACGCCAGACCACACTGCTCTGCTAGAACTCCTGATTACCCATCATGCACCTTACTGGCAGATATGTGGATCCATCCCACAGCTGACGCCAGACCACACTGCACTGCTAGAACTCCTGATTACCCATCATGCACCTTACTGGCAGATAGGGGAATCCATCCCACAGCTGACGCCAGACCACACTGCTCTGCTAGAACTCCTGATTACCCATCATGCACCTTACTGGCAGATAGGGGAATCCATCCCACAGCTGATGCCAGACCACACTGCTCTACTAGAACTCCTGATTACCCATCATGCACCTTACTGGCAGATATGTGGATCCATCCCACAGCTGATGCCAGACCACACTGCTCTGCTAGAACTCCTGATTACCCATCATGCACCTTACTGGCAGATATGTGGATCCATCCCACAGCTGACGCCAGACCACACTGCTCTGCTAGAACTGATTACCCATCATGCACCTTACTGGCAGATATGTGGATCCATCCCACAGCTGACGCCAGACCACACTGCTCTGCTAGAACTCCCGATTACCCATCATGCACCTTACTGGCAGATATGTGGATCCATCCCACAGCTGGTGCCAGACCACACTGCTCTGCTAAAACTCCTGATTACCCATCATGCACCTTACTGGCAGATATGTGGATCCATCCCACAGCTGACGCCAGACCACACTGCACTGCTAGAACTGATTACCCATCATGCACCTTACTGGCAGATGTGTGGATCCATCCCAGAGCTGACGCCAGACCACACTGCACTGCTAGAACTCCCGATTACCCATCATGCACCTTACTGGCAGATGTGTGGATCCATCCCAGAGCTGACGCCAGACCACACTGCACTGCTAGAACTCCCGATTACCCATCATGCACCTTACTGGCAGATATGTGGATCCATCCCACAGCTGACGCCAGACCACACTGCTCTGCTAGAACTCCTGATTACCCATCATGCACCTTACTGGCAGATATGTGGATCCATCCCACAGCTGACGCCAGACCACACTGCTCTGCTAGAACTCCTGATTACCCATCATGCACCTTACTGGCAGATATGTGGATCCATCCCACAGCTGACGCCAGACCACACTGCTCTGCTAGAACTGATTACCCATCATGCACCTTACTGGCAGATATGTGGATCCATCCCACAGCTGACGCCAGACCACACTGCTCTGCTAGAACTCCTGATTACCCATCATGCACCTTACTGGCAGATATGTGGATCCATCCCACAGCTGACGCCAGACCACACTGCACTGCTAGAACTGATTACCCATCATGCACCTTACTGGCAGATGTGTGGATCCATCCCAGAGCTGACGCCAGACCACACTGCACTGCTAGAACTCCCGATTACCCATCATGCACCTTACTGGCAGATATGTGGATCCATCCCACAGCTGACGCCAGACCACACTGCTCTGCTAGAACTCCTGATTACCCATCATGCACCTTACTGGCAGATATGTGGATCCATCCCACAGCTGACGCCAGACCACACTGCTCTGCTAGAACTGATTACCCATCATGCACCTTACTGGCAGATATGTGGATCCATCCCACAGCTGACGCCAGACCACACTGCTCTGCTAGAACTGATTACCCATCATGCACCTTACTGGCAGATATGTGGATCCATCCCACAGCTGACGCCAGACCACACTGCTCTGCTAGAACTCCTGATTACCCATCATGCACCTTACTGGCAGATATGTGGATCCATCCCACAGCTGATGCCAGACCACACTGCTCTGCTAGAACTCCTGATTACCCATCATGCACCTTACTGGCAGATAGGGGGCTTCATCCCACAGCTGATGCCAGACCACACTGCTCTGCTAGAACTCCTGATTACCCATCATGCACCTTACTGGCAGATGTGTGGATCCATCCCACAGCTGACGCCAGACCACACTGCTCTGCTAGAACTCGTGATTACCCATCATGCACCTTACTGGCAGATATGTGGATCCATCCCACAGCTGATGCCAGACCACACTGCTCTGCTAGAACTGATTACCCATCATGCACCTTACTGGCAGATATGTGGATCCATCCCACAGCTGATGCCAGACCACACTGCACTGCTAGAACTCCTGATTACCCATCATGCACCTTACTGGCAGATATGAGGATCCATCCCACAGCTGATGCCAGACCACACTGCTCTGCTAGAACTCCTGATTACCCATCATGCACCTTACTGGCAGATGTGTGGATCCATCCCACAGCTGACGCCAGACCACACTGCTCTGCTAGAACTCCTGATTGCCCATCATGCACCTTACTGGCAGATATGTGGATCCATCCCACAGCTGATGCCAGACCACACTGCTCTGCTAGAACTGATTACCCATCATGCACCTTACTGGCAGATATGTGGATCCATCCCACAGCTGACGCCAGACCACACTGCACTGCTAGAACTCCTGATTACCCATCATGCACCTTACTGGCAGATAGGGGAATCCATCCCACAGCTGATGCCAGACCACACTGCTCTACTAGAACTCCTGATAACCCATCATGCACCTTACTGGCAGATATGTGGATCCATCCCACAGCTGATGCCAGACCACACTGCTCTGCTAGAACTCCTGATTACCCATCATGCACCTTACTGGCAGATATGTGGATCCATCCCACAGCTGACGCCAGACCACACTGCTCTGCTAGAACTGATTACCCATCATGCACCTTACTGGCAGATATGTGGATCCATCCCACAGCTGACGCCAGACCACACTGCTCTGCTAGAACTCCCGATTACCCATCATGCACCTTACTGGCAGATATGTGGATCCATCCCACAGCTGGTGCCAGACCACACTGCTCTGCTAAAACTCCTGATTACCCATCATGCACCTTACTGGCAGATATGTGGATCCATCCCACAGCTGACGCCAGACCACACTGCACTGCTAGAACTGATTACCCATCATGCACCTTACTGGCAGAGGTGTGGATCCATCCCAGAGCTGACGCCAGACCACACTGCACTGCTAGAACTCCCGATTACCCATCATGCACCTTACTGGCAGATGTGTGGATCCATCCCAGAGCTGACGCCAGACCACACTGCACTGCTAGAACTCCCGATTACCCATCATGCACCTTACTGGCAGATATGTGGATCCATCCCACAGCTGACGCCAGACCACACTGCTCTGCTAGAACTCCTGATTACCCATCATGCACCTTACTGGCAGATATGTGGATCCATCCCACAGCTGACGCCAGACCACACTGCTCTGCTAGAACTGATTACCCATCATGCACCTTACTGGCAGATATGTGGATCCATCCCACAGCTGACGCCAGACCACACTGCTCTGCTAGAACTCCTGATTACCCATCATGCACCTTACTGGCAGATATGTGGATCCATCCCACAGCTGACGCCAGACCACACTGCTCTGCTAGAACTGATTACCCATCATGCACCTTACTGGCAGATATGTGGATCCATCCCACAGCTGACGCCAGACCACACTGCTCTGCTAGAACTCCTGATTACCCATCATGCACCTTACTGGCAGATATGTGGATCCATCCCACAGCTGACGCCAGACCACACTGCACTGCTAGAACTGATTACCCATCATGCACCTTACTGGCAGATGTGTGGATCCATCCCAGAGCTGACGCCAGACCACACTGCACTGCTAGAACTCCCGATTACCCATCATGCACCTTACTGGCAGATGTGTGGATCCATCCCAGAGCTGACGCCAGACCACACTGCACTGCTAGAACTCCCGATTACCCATCATGCACCTTACTGGCAGATATGTGGATCCATCCCACAGCTGACGCCAGACCACACTGCTCTGCTAGAACTCCTGATTACCCATCATGCACCTTACTGGCAGATATGTGGATCCATCCCACAGCTGACGCCAGACCACACTGCTCTGCTAGAACTGATTACCCATCATGCACCTTACTGGCAGATATGTGGATCCATCCCACAGCTGACGCCAGACCACACTGCTCTGCTAGAACTCCTGATTACCCATCATGCACCTTACTGGCAGATATGTGGATCCATCCCACAGCTGATGCCAGACCACACTGCTCTGCTAGAACTGCTGATTACCCATCATGCACCTTACTGGCAGATAGGGGGCTTCATCCCACAGCTGATGCCAGACCACACTGCTCTGCTAGAACTCCTGATTACCCATCATGCACCTTACTGGCAGATGTGTGGATCCATCCCACAGCTGACGCCAGACCACACTGCTCTGCTAGAACTCGTGATTACCCATCATGCACCTTACTGGCAGATATGTGGATCCATCCCACAGCTGATGCCAGACCACACTGCTCTGCTAGAACTGATTACCCATCATGCACCTTACTGGCAGATATGTGGATCCATCCCACAGCTGACGCCAGACCACACTGCACTGCTAGAACTCCTGATTACCCATCATGCACCTTACTGGCAGATATGTGGATCCATCCCACAGCTGATGCCAGACCACACTGCACTGCTAGAACTCCTGATTACCCATCATGCACCTTACTGGCAGATATGAGGATCCATCCCACAGCTGATGCCAGACCACACTGCTCTGCTAGAACTCCTGATTACCCATCATGCACCTTACTGGCAGATGTGTGGATCCATCCCACAGCTGACGCCAGACCACACTGCTCTGCTAGAACTCCTGATTGCCCATCATGCACCTTACTGGCAGATATGTGGATCCATCCCACAGCTGATGCCAGACCACACTGCTCTGCTAGAACTGATTACCCATCATGCACCTTACTGGCAGATATGTGGATCCATCCCACAGCTGACGCCAGACCACACTGCACTGCTAGAACTCCTGATTACCCATCATGCACCTTACTGGCAGATATGTGGATCCATCCCACAGCTGATGCCAGACCACACTGCACTGCTAGAACTCCTGATTACCCATCATGCACCTTACTGGCAGATATGAGGATCCATCCCACAGCTGATGCCAGACCACACTGCTCTGCTAGAACTCCTGATTACCCATCATGCACCTTACTGGCAGATATGTGGATCCATCCCACAGCTGACACCAGACCACACTGCTCTGCTAGAACTCCTGATTGCCCATCATGCACCTTACTGGCAGATATGTGGATCCATCCCACAGCTGATGCCAGACCACACTGCTCTGCTAGAACTGATTACCCATCATGCACCTTACTGGCAGATATGTGGATCCATCCCACAGCTGATGCCAGACCACACTGCTCTGCTAGAACTCCTGATTACCCATCATGCACCTTACTGGCAGATATGTAGATCCATCCCACAGCTGACGCCAGACCACACTGCTCTGCTAGAACTCCTGATTACCCATCATGCACCTTACTGGCAGATATGTGGATCCATCCCACAGCTGATGCCAGACCACACTGCTCTGCTAGAACTCCTGATTACCCATCAGGCACCTTACTGGCAGATATGTGGATCCATCCCACAGCTGACACCAGACCACACTGCTCTGCTAGAACTCCTGATTACCCATCATGCACCTTACTGGCAGATATGTGGATCCATCCCACAGCTGACGCCAGACCACACTGCTCTGCTAGAACTCCTGATTACGCATCATGCACCTTACTGGCAGATATGTGGATCCATCCCACAGCTGACGCCAGACCACACTGCTCTGCTAGAACTCCTGATTACCCATCATGCACCTTACTGGCAGATATGTGGATCCATCCCATAGCTGATGCCAGACCACACTGCTCTGCTAGAACTGATAACCCATCATGCACCTTACCGGCAGATATGTGGATCCATCCTACAGCTGATGCCAGACCACACTGCTCTGCTAGAACTCCTGATTGCCCATCATGCACCTTACTGGCAGATATGTGGATCCATCCCACAGCTGATGCCAGACCACACTGCTCTGCTAGAACTGATTACCCATCATGCACCTTACTGGCAGATATGTGGATCCATCCCACAGCTGACGCCAGACCACACTGCACTGCTAGAACTCCTTATTACCCATCATGCACCTTACTGGCAGATATGTGGATCCATCCCACAGCTGATGCCAGACCACACTGCACTGCTAGAACTCCTGATTACCCATCATGCACCTTACTGGCAGATATGAGGATCCATCCCACAGCTGATGCCAGACCACACTGCTCTGCTAGAACTCCTGATTACCCATCATGCACCTTACTGGCAGATATGTGGATCCATCCCACAGCTGACGCCAGACCACACTGCACTGCTAGAACTCCTTATTACCCATCATGCACCTTACTGGCAGATATGAGGATCCATCCCACAGCTGATGCCAGACCACACTGCTCTGCTAGAACTCCTGATTGCCCATCATGCACCTTACTGGCAGATATGTGGATCCATCCCACAGCTGATGCCAGACCACACTGCTCTGCTAGAACTGATTACCCATCATGCACCTTACTGGCAGATATGTGGATCCATCCCACAGCTGATGCCAGACCACACTGCTCTGCTAGAACTCCTGATTACCCATCATGCACCTTACTGGCAGATATGTAGATCCATCCCACAGCTGACGCCAGACCACACTGCTCTGCTAGAACTCCTGATTACCCATCATGCACCTTACTGGCAGATATGTGGATCCATCCCACAGCTGATGCCAGACCACACTGCTCTGCTAGAACTCCTGATTACCCATCAGGCACCTTACTGGCAGATATGTGGATCCATCCCACAGCTGACACCAGACCACACTGCTCTGCTAGAACTCCTGATTACCCATCATGCACCTTACTGGCAGATATGTGGATCCATCCCACAGCTGACGCCAGACCACACTGCTCTGCTAGAACTCCTGATTACGCATCATGCACCTTACTGGCAGATATGTGGATCCATCCCACAGCTGACGCCAGACCACACTGCTCTGCTAGAACTCCTGATTACCCATCATGCACCTTACTGGCAGATATGTGGATCCATCCCATAGCTGATGCCAGACCACACTGCTCTGCTAGAACTGATAACCCATCATGCACCTTACCGGCAGATATGTGGATCCATCCTACAGCTGATGCCAGACCACACTGCTCTGCTAGAACTCCTGATTACCCATCATGCACCTTACTGGCAGACATGTGGATCCATCCTACAGCTGACGCCAGACCACACTGCTCTGCTAGAACTGATTACCCATCATGCACCTTACTGGCAGATATGTGGATCCATCCCACAGCTGACGCCAGACCACACTGTTCTGCTAGAACTCCTGATTACCCATCATGCACCTTACTGGCAGATATGTGGATCCATCCCACAGCTGACGCCAGACCACACTGCTCTGCTAGAACTCCTGATTACCCATCATTCACCTTACTGGCAGATATGTGGATCCATCCCACAGCTGACGCCAGACTACACTGCTCTGCTAGAACTCCTGATTACCCATCATGCACCTTACTGGCAGATATGTGGATCCATCCCACAGCTGACGCCAGACCACACTGCTCTGCTAGAACTGATTACCCATCATGCACCTTACTGGCAGATAGGTGGATCCATCCCACAGCTGACGCCAGACCACACTGCTCTGCTAGAACTCCTGATTACCCATCATGCACCTTACTGGCAGATATGTGGATCCATCCCACAGCTGACACCAGACCACACTGCTCTGCTAGAACTCCTGATTTCCCATCATGCACCTTACTGGCAAATATGTGGATCCATCCCACAGCTGACGCCAGACCACACTGCTCTGCTAGAACTCCTGATTACCCATCATGCACCTTACTGGCAGATATGTGGATCCATCCCACAGCTGACGCCAGACCACACTGCTCTGCTAGAACTGATTACCCATCATGCACCTTACTGGCAGATATGTGGATCCATCCCACAGCTGGTGCCAGACCACACTGCTCTGCTTGAACTCCTGATTACCCATCATGCACCTTACTGGCAGATATGTGGATCCATCCCACAGCTGGTGCCAGACCACACTGCTCTGCTAGAACTCCTGATTACCCATCATGCACCTTACTGGCAGATATGTGGATCCATCCCACAGCTGACACCAGACCACACTGCTCTGCTAGAACTCCCGATTACCCATCATGCACCTTACTGGCAGATATGTGGATCCATCCCACAGCTGACACCAGACCACACTGCACTGCTAGAACTCCTGATTACCCACCATGCACCTTACTGGCAGATATGTGGATCCATCCCACAGCTGATGTCAGACCACACTGCTCTGCTAGAACTCCTGATTACCCATCATGCACCTTACTGGCAAATATGTGGATCCATCCCAGAGCTGACGCCAGACCACACTGCTCTGCTAGAACTCCCGATTACCCATCATGCACCTTACTGGCAGATATGTGGATCCATCCCACAGCTGACACCAGACCACACTGCACTGCTAGAACTCCCGATTACCCATCATGCACCTTACTGGCAGATATGTGGATCCATCCCACAGCTGACACCAGACCACACTGCACTGCTAGAACTGATTACCCATCATGCACCTTACTGGCAGATATGTGGATCCATCCCACAGCTGACACCAGACCACACTGCTCTGCTAGAACTCCTGATTACCCATCATGCACCTTACTGGCAGATATGTGGATCCATCCCACAGCTGACGCCAGACCACACTGCTCTGCTAGAACTCCTGATTACCCATCATACACCTTACTGGCAGATTTGTGGATCCATCCCATAGCTGATGCCAGACCACACTGCTCTGCTAGAACTCCTGATTACCCATCATACACCTTACTGGCAGATTTGTGGATCCATCCCATAGCTGATGCCAGACCACACTGCTCTGCTAGAACTCCTGATTACCCATCATGCACCTTACTGGCAGATATGTGGATCCATCCCACAGCTGACACCAGACCACACTGCACTGCTAGAACTCCTGATTACCCATCAGGCACCTTATTGGCAGATATGTGGATCCATCCCACAGCTGACGCCAGACCACACTGCTCTGCTAGAACGGATTACCCATCATGCACCTTACTGGCAGATATGTGGATCCATCCCACAGCTAATGCCAGACCACACTGCTCTGCTAGAACTGATTACCCATCATGCACCTTACTGGCAGATATGTGGATCCATCCCACAGCTGACGCCAGACCACACTGCTCTGCTAGAACTCCTGATTACCCATCATGCACCTTACTGGCAGATATGTGGATCCATCCCACAGCTGATGTCAGACCACACTGCTCTGCTAGAACTCCTGATTACCCATCATGCACCTTACTGGCAAATATGTGGATCCATCCCAGAGCTGACGCCAGACCACACTGCTCTGCTAGAACTCCCGATTACCCATCATGCACCTTACTGGCAGATATGTGGATCCATCCCACAGCTGACACCAGACCACACTGCACTGCTAGAACTCCCGATTACCCATCATGCACCTTACTGGCAGATATGTGGATCCATCCCACAGCTGACACCAGACCACACTGCACTGCTAGAACTGATTACCCATCATGCACCTTACTGGCAGATATGTGGATCCATCCCACAGCTGACACCAGACCACACTGCTCTGCTAGAACTCCTGATTACCCATCATGCACCTTACTGGCAGATATGTGGATCCATCCCACAGCTGACGCCAGACCACACTGCTCTGCTAGAACTCCTGATTACCCATCATACACCTTACTGGCAGATTTGTGGATCCATCCCATAGCTGATGCCAGACCACACTGCTCTGCTAGAACTGATAACCCATCATGCACCTTACCGGCAGATATGTGGATCCATCCTACAGCTGATGCCAGACCACACTGCTCTGCTAGAACTCCTGATTGCCCATCATGCACCTTACTGGCAGATATGTGGATCCATCCCACAGCTGATGCCAGACCACACTGCTCTGCTAGAACTGATTACCCATCATGCACCTTACTGGCAGATATGTGGATCCATCCCACAGCTGACGCCAGACCACACTGCACTGCTAGAACTCCTTATTACCCATCATGCACCTTACTGGCAGATATGTGGATCCATCCCACAGCTGATGCCAGACCACACTGCACTGCTAGAACTCCTGATTACCCATCATGCACCTTACTGGCAGATATGAGGATCCATCCCACAGCTGATGCCAGACCACACTGCTCTGCTAGAACTCCTGATTACCCATCATGCACCTTACTGGCAGATATGTGGATCCATCCCACAGCTGACACCAGACCACACTGCTCTGCTAGAACTCCTGATTGCCCATCATGCACCTTACTGGCAGATATGTGGATCCATCCCACAGCTGATGCCAGACCACACTGCTCTGCTAGAACTGATTACCCATCATGCACCTTACTGGCAGATATGTGGATCCATCCCACAGCTGATGCCAGACCACACTGCTCTGCTAGAACTCCTGATTACCCATCATGCACCTTACTGGCAGATATGTAGATCCATCCCACAGCTGACGCCAGACCACACTGCTCTGCTAGAACTCCTGATTACCCATCATGCACCTTACTGGCAGATATGTGGATCCATCCCACAGCTGATGCCAGACCACACTGCTCTGCTAGAACTCCTGATTACCCATCAGGCACCTTACTGGCAGATATGTGGATCCATCCCACAGCTGACACCAGACCACACTGCTCTGCTAGAACTCCTGATTACCCATCATGCACCTTACTGGCAGATATGTGGATCCATCCCACAGCTGACGCCAGACCACACTGCTCTGCTAGAACTCCTGATTACGCATCATGCACCTTACTGGCAGATATGTGGATCCATCCCACAGCTGACGCCAGACCACACTGCTCTGCTAGAACTCCTGATTACCCATCATGCACCTTACTGGCAGATATGTGGATCCATCCCATAGCTGATGCCAGACCACACTGCTCTGCTAGAACTGATAACCCATCATGCACCTTACCGGCAGATATGTGGATCCATCCTACAGCTGATGCCAGACCACACTGCTCTGCTAGAACTCCTGATTACCCATCATGCACCTTACTGGCAGACATGTGGATCCATCCTACAGCTGACGCCAGACCACACTGCTCTGCTAGAACTGATTACCCATCATGCACCTTACTGGCAGATATGTGGATCCATCCCACAGCTGACGCCAGACCACACTGTTCTGCTAGAACTCCTGATTACCCATCATGCACCTTACTGGCAGATATGTGGATCCATCCCACAGCTGACGCCAGACCACACTGCTCTGCTAGAACTCCTGATTACCCATCATTCACCTTACTGGCAGATATGTGGATCCATCCCACAGCTGACGCCAGACTACACTGCTCTGCTAGAACTCCTGATTACCCATCATGCACCTTACTGGCAGATATGTGGATCCATCCCACAGCTGACGCCAGACCACACTGCTCTGCTAGAACTGATTACCCATCATGCACCTTACTGGCAGATAGGTGGATCCATCCCACAGCTGACGCCAGACCACACTGCTCTGCTAGAACTCCTGATTACCCATCATGCACCTTACTGGCAGATATGTGGATCCATCCCACAGCTGACACCAGACCACACTGCTCTGCTAGAACTCCTGATTTCCCATCATGCACCTTACTGGCAAATATGTGGATCCATCCCACAGCTGACGCCAGACCACACTGCTCTGCTAGAACTCCTGATTACCCATCATGCACCTTACTGGCAGATATGTGGATCCATCCCACAGCTGACGCCAGACCACACTGCTCTGCTAGAACTGATTACCCATCATGCACCTTACTGGCAGATATGTGGATCCATCCCACAGCTGGTGCCAGACCACACTGCTCTGCTTGAACTCCTGATTACCCATCAGGCACCTTACTGGCAAATATGTGGATCCATCCCACAGCTGGTGCCAGACCACACTGCTCTGCTAGAACTCCTGATTACCCATCATGCACCTTACTGGCAGATATGTGGATCCATCCCACAGCTGACACCAGACCACACTGCTCTGCTAGAACTCCCGATTACCCATCATGCACCTTACTGGCAGATATGTGGATCCATCCCACAGCTGACACCAGACCACACTGCACTGCTAGAACTCCTGATTACCCACCATGCACCTTACTGGCAGATATGTGGATCCATCCCACAGCTGATGTCAGACCACACTGCTCTGCTAGAACTGATTACCCATCATGCACCTTACTGGCAGATATGTGGATCCATCCCACAGCTGACACCAGACCACACTGCTCTGCTAGAACTCCTGATTACCCATCATGCACCTTACTGGCAGATATGTGGATCCATCCCACAGCTGATGTCAGACCACACTGCTCTGCTAGAACTGATTACCCATCATGCACCTTACTGGCAGATATGTGGATCCATCCCACAGCTGACGCCAGACCACACTGCACTGCTAGAACTCCTTATTACCCATCATGCACCTTACTGGCAGATATGTGGATCCATCCCACAGCTGATGCCAGACCACACTGCACTGCTAGAACTCCTGATTACCCATCATGCACCTTACTGGCAGATATGAGGATCCATCCCACAGCTGATGCCAGACCACACTGCTCTGCTAGAACTCCTGATTACCCATCATGCACCTTACTGGCAGATATGTGGATCCATCCCACAGCTGACACCAGACCACACTGCTCTGCTAGAACTCCTGATTGCCCATCATGCACCTTACTGGCAGATATGTGGATCCATCCCACAGCTGATGCCAGACCACACTGCTCTGCTAGAACTGATTACCCATCATGCACCTTACTGGCAGATATGTGGATCCATCCCACAGCTGATGCCAGACCACACTGCTCTGCTAGAACTCCTGATTACCCATCATGCACCTTACTGGCAGATATGTAGATCCATCCCACAGCTGACGCCAGACCACACTGCTCTGCTAGAACTCCTGATTACCCATCATGCACCTTACTGGCAGATATGTGGATCCATCCCACAGCTGATGCCAGACCACACTGCTCTGCTAGAACTCCTGATTACCCATCAGGCACCTTACTGGCAGATATGTGGATCCATCCCACAGCTGACACCAGACCACACTGCTCTGCTAGAACTCCTGATTACCCATCATGCACCTTACTGGCAGATATGTGGATCCATCCCACAGCTGACGCCAGACCACACTGCTCTGCTAGAACTCCTGATTACGCATCATGCACCTTACTGGCAGATATGTGGATCCATCCCACAGCTGACGCCAGACCACACTGCTCTGCTAGAACTCCTGATTACCCATCATGCACCTTACTGGCAGATATGTGGATCCATCCCATAGCTGATGCCAGACCACACTGCTCTGCTAGAACTGATAACCCATCATGCACCTTACCGGCAGATATGTGGATCCATCCTACAGCTGATGCCAGACCACACTGCTCTGCTAGAACTCCTGATTACCCATCATGCACCTTACTGGCAGACATGTGGATCCATCCTACAGCTGACGCCAGACCACACTGCTCTGCTAGAACTGATTACCCATCATGCACCTTACTGGCAGATATGTGGATCCATCCCACAGCTGACGCCAGACCACACTGTTCTGCTAGAACTCCTGATTACCCATCATGCACCTTACTGGCAGATATGTGGATCCATCCCACAGCTGACGCCAGACCACACTGCTCTGCTAGAACTCCTGATTACCCATCATTCACCTTACTGGCAGATATGTGGATCCATCCCACAGCTGACGCCAGACTACACTGCTCTGCTAGAACTCCTGATTACCCATCATGCACCTTACTGGCAGATATGTGGATCCATCCCACAGCTGACGCCAGACCACACTGCTCTGCTAGAACTGATTACCCATCATGCACCTTACTGGCAGATAGGTGGATCCATCCCACAGCTGACGCCAGACCACACTGCTCTGCTAGAACTCCTGATTACCCATCATGCACCTTACTGGCAGATATGTGGATCCATCCCACAGCTGACACCAGACCACACTGCTCTGCTAGAACTCCTGATTTCCCATCATGCACCTTACTGGCAAATATGTGGATCCATCCCACAGCTGACGCCAGACCACACTGCTCTGCTAGAACTCCTGATTACCCATCATGCACCTTACTGGCAGATATGTGGATCCATCCCACAGCTGACGCCAGACCACACTGCTCTGCTAGAACTGATTACCCATCATGCACCTTACTGGCAGATATGTGGATCCATCCCACAGCTGGTGCCAGACCACACTGCTCTGCTTGAACTCCTGATTACCCATCAGGCACCTTACTGGCAAATATGTGGATCCATCCCACAGCTGGTGCCAGACCACACTGCTCTGCTAGAACTCCTGATTACCCATCATGCACCTTACTGGCAGATATGTGGATCCATCCCACAGCTGACACCAGACCACACTGCTCTGCTAGAACTCCCGATTACCCATCATGCACCTTACTGGCAGATATGTGGATCCATCCCACAGCTGACACCAGACCACACTGCACTGCTAGAACTCCTGATTACCCACCATGCACCTTACTGGCAGATATGTGGATCCATCCCACAGCTGATGTCAGACCACACTGCTCTGCTAGAACTGATTACCCATCATGCACCTTACTGGCAGATATGTGGATCCATCCCACAGCTGACACCAGACCACACTGCTCTGCTAGAACTCCTGATTACCCATCATGCACCTTACTGGCAGATATGTGGATCCATCCCACAGCTGACGCCAGACCACACTGCTCTGCTAGAACTCCTGATTACCCATCATACACCTTACTGGCAGATTTGTGGATCCATCCCATAGCTGATGCCAGACCACACTGCTCTGCTAGAACTCCTGATTACCCATCATACACCTTACTGGCAGATTTGTGGATCCATCCCATAGCTGATGCCAGACCACACTGCTCTGCTAGAACTCCTGATTACCCATCATGCACCTTACTGGCAGATATGTGGATCCATCCCACAGCTGACACCAGACCACACTGCACTGCTAGAACTCCTGATTACCCATCAGGCACCTTATTGGCAGATATGTGGATCCATCCCACAGCTGACGCCAGACCACACTGCTCTGCTAGAACGGATTACCCATCATGCACCTTACTGGCAGATATGTGGATCCATCCCACAGCTAATGCCAGACCACACTGCTCTGCTAGAACTGATTACCCATCATGCACCTTACTGGCAGATATGTGGATCCATCCCACAGCTGACGCCAGACCACACTGCTCTGCTAGAACTCCTGATTACCCATCATGCACCTTACTGGCAGATATGTGGATCCATCCCACAGCTGATGTCAGACCACACTGCTCTGCTAGAACTCCTGATTACCCATCATGCACCTTACTGGCAAATATGTGGATCCATCCCAGAGCTGACGCCAGACCACACTGCTCTGCTAGAACTCCCATTACCCATCATGCACCTTACTGGCAGATATGTGGATCCATCCCACAGCTGACACCAGACCACACTGCACTGCTAGAACTCCCGATTACCCATCATGCACCTTACTGGCAGATATGTGGATCCATCCCACAGCTGACACCAGACCACACTGCACTGCTAGAACTGATTACCCATCATGCACCTTACTGGCAGATATGTGGATCCATCCCACAGCTGACACCAGACCACACTGCTCTGCTAGAACTCCTGATTACCCATCATGCACCTTACTGGCAGATATGTGGATCCATCCCACAGCTGACGCCAGACCACACTGCTCTGCTAGAACTCCTGATTACCCATCATACACCTTACTGGCAGATTTGTGAATCCATCCCATAGCTGATGCCAGACCACACTGCTCTGCTAGAACTCCTGATTACCCATCATGCACCTTACTGGCAGATATGTGGATCCATCCCACAGCTGACACCAGACCACACTGCACTGCTAGAACTCCTGATTACCCATCAGGCACCTTATTGGCAGATATGTGGATCCATCCCACAGCTGACGCCAGACCACACTGCTCTGCTAGAACGGATTACCCATCATGCACCTTACTGGCAGATATGTGGATCCATCCCACAGCTAATGCCAGACCACACTGCTCTGCTAGAACTGATTACCCATCATGCACCTTACTGGCAGATATGTGGATCCATCCCACAGCTGACGCCAGACCACACTGCTCTGCTAGAACTCCTGATTACCCATCATGCACCTTACTGGCAGATATGTGGATCCATCCCACAGCTAATGCCAGACCACACTGCTCTGCTAGAACTGATTACCCATCATGCACCTTACTGGCAGATATGTGGATCCATCCTACAGCTGACGCCAGACCACACTGCACTGCTAGAACTCCTGATTACCCATCATGCACCTTACTGGCAGATATGTGGATCCATCCCACAGCTGACGCCAGACCACACTGCTCTGCTAGAACTCCTGATTACCCATCATGCACCTTACTGGCAGATATGTGGATCCATCCCACAGCTAATGCCAGACCACACTGCTCTGCTAGAACTCCTGATTACCCATCATGCACCTTACTGGCAGATATGAGGATCCATCCCACAGCTGACGCCAGACCACACTGCTCTGCTAGAACTCCTGATTACCCATCATGCACCTTACTGGCAGATATGTGGATCCATCCCACAGCTGACGCCAGACCACACTGCTCTGCTAGAACTCCTGATTACCCATCATGCACCTTACTGGCAGATATGTGGATCCATCCCACAGCTGGTGCCAGACTACACTGCTCTGCTAGAACTCCTGATTACCCATCATGCACCTTACTGGCAGATATGTGGATCCATCCCACAGCTGACGCCAGACCACACTGCTCTGCTAGAACTCCTGATTACCCATCATGCACCTTACTGGCAGATATGTGGATCCATCCCACAGCTGACGCCAGACCACACTGCTCTGCTAGAACTCCTGATTACCCATCAAGCACCTTACTGGCAGATAGGTGGATCCATCCCACAGCTGACGCCAGACCACACTGCTCTACTAGAACTCCTGATTACCCATCATGCACCTTACTGGCAGATATGTGGATCCATCCCACAGCTAATGCCAGACCACACTGCTCTGCTAGAACTGATTACCCATCATGCACCTTACTGGCAGATAGGTGGATCCATCCTACAGCTGACGCCAGACCACACTGCACTGCTAGAACTCCTGATTACCCATCATGCACCTTACTGGCAGATATGTGGATCCATCCCACAGCTGACGCCAGACCACACTGCTCTGCTAGAACTCCTGATTACCCATCATGCACCTTACTGGCAGATATGTGGATCCATCCCACAGCTAATGCCAGACCACACTGCTCTGCTAGAACTCCTGATTACCCATCATGCACCTTACTGGCAGATATGAGGATCCATCCCACAGCTGACGCCAGACCACACTGCTCTGCTAGAACTCCTGATTACCCATCATGCACCTTACTGGCAGATATGTGGATCCATCCTACAGCTGACGCCAGACCACACTGCTCTGCTAGAACTGATTACCCATCATGCACCTTACTGGCAGATATGTGGATCCATCCCACAGCTGACGCCAGACCACACTGCTCTGCTAGAACTCCTGATTACCCATCATGCACCTTACTGGCAGATATGTGGATCCATCCTACAGCTGACGCCAGACCACACTGCTCTGCTAGAACTGATTACCCATCATGCACCTTACTGGCAGATATGTGGATCCATCCCACAGCTGACGCCAGACCACACTGCTCTGCTAGAACTCCTGATTACACATCATGCACCTTACTGGCAGATAGGGGGCTCCATCCTACAGCTGATGCCAGACCACACTGCTCTGCTAGAACTCCTGATTACCCATCATGCACCTTACTGGCAGATATGTGGATCCATCCCACAGCTGACGCCAGACCACACTGCTCTGCTAGAACTCCTGATTACCCACCATGCACCTTACTGGCAGATATGTGGATCCATCCCACAGCTGGTGCCAGACCACACTGCACAGCTAGAACTGATTACCCATCATGCACCTTACTGGCAGATAGGGGGCTCCATCCCACAGCTGACGCCAGACCACACTGCTCTGCTAGAACTCCTGATTACCCATCATGCACCTTACTGGCAGATATGTGGATCCATCCCACAGCTGACACCAGACCACACTGCTCTGCTAGAACTCCCGATTACCCATCATGCACCTTACTGGCAGATATGTGGATCCATCCCACAGCTGACGCCAGACCACACTGCTCTGCTAGAACTCCTGATTACCCATCATGCACCTTACTGGCAGATATGTGGATCCATCCCACAGCTGGTGCCAGACCACACTGCACTGCTAGAACTCCTGATTACCCATCATGCACCTTACTGGCAGATATGTGGATCCATCCCACAGCTGACGCCAGACCACACTGCTCTGCTAGAACTGATTACCCATCATGCACCTTACTGGCAGATAGGTGGATCCATCCCACAGCTGACGCCAGACCACACTGCTCTGCTAGAACTCCTGATTACCCATCATGCACCTTACTGGCAGATATGTGGATCCATCCCACAGCTGACACCAGACCACACTGCTCTGCTAGAACTCCTGATTTCCCATCATGCACCTTACTGGCAAATATGTGGATCCATCCCACAGCTGACGCCAGACCACACTGCTCTGCTAGAACTCCTGATTACCCATCATGCACCTTACTGGCAGATATGTGGATCCATCCCACAGCTGACGCCAGACCACACTGCTCTGCTAGAACTGATTACCCATCATGCACCTTACTGGCAGATATGTGGATCCATCCCACAGCTGGTGCCAGACCACACTGCTCTGCTTGAACTCCTGATTACCCATCAGGCACCTTACTGGCAAATATGTGGATCCATCCCACAGCTGGTGCCAGACCACACTGCTCTGCTAGAACTCCTGATTACCCATCATGCACCTTACTGGCAGATATGTGGATCCATCCCACAGCTGACACCAGACCACACTGCTCTGCTAGAACTCCCGATTACCCATCATGCACCTTACTGGCAGATATGTGGATCCATCCCACAGCTGACACCAGACCACACTGCACTGCTAGAACTCCTGATTACCCACCATGCACCTTACTGGCAGATATGTGGATCCATCCCACAGCTGATGTCAGACCACACTGCTCTGCTAGAACTCCTGATTACCCATCATGCACCTTACTGGCAAATATGTGGATCCATCCCAGAGCTGACGCCAGACCACACTGCTCTGCTAGAACTCCCGATTACCCATCATGCACCTTACTGGCAGATATGTGGATCCATCCCACAGCTGACACCAGACCACACTGCACTGCTAGAACTCCCGATTACCCATCATGCACCTTACTGGCAGATATGTGGATCCATCCCACAGCTGACACCAGACCACACTGCACTGCTAGAACTGATTACCCATCATGCACCTTACTGGCAGATATGTGGATCCATCCCACAGCTGACACCAGACCACACTGCTCTGCTAGAACTCCTGATTACCCATCATGCACCTTACTGGCAGATATGTGGATCCATCCCACAGCTGACGCCAGACCACACTGCTCTGCTAGAACTCCTGATTACCCATCATACACCTTACTGGCAGATTTGTGGATCCATCCCATAGCTGATGCCAGACCACACTGCTCTGCTAGAACTCCTGATTACCCATCATGCACCTTACTGGCAGATATGTGGATCCATCCCACAGCTGACACCAGACCACACTGCACTGCTAGAACTCCTGATTACCCATCAGGCACCTTACTGGCAGATATGTGGATCCATCCCACAGCTGACGCCAGACCACACTGCTCTGCTAGAACGGATTACCCATCATGCACCTTACTGGCAGATATGTGGATCCATCCCACAGCTAATGCCAGACCACACTGCTCTGCTAGAACTGATTACCCATCATGCACCTTACTGGCAGATATGTGGATCCATCCCACAGCTGACGCCAGACCACACTGCTCTGCTAGAACTCCTGAATACCCATCATGCACCTTACTGGCAGATATGTGGATCCATCCCACAGCTAATGCCAGACCACACTGCTCTGCTAGAACTGATTACCCATCATGCACCTTACTGGCAGATATGTGGATCCATCCTACAGCTGACACCAGACCACACTGCACTGCTAGAACTCCTGATTACCCATCATGCACCTTACTGGCAGATATGTGGATCCATCCCACAGCTGACGCCAGACCACACTGCTCTGCTAGAACTCCTGATTACCCATCATGCACCTTACTGGCAGATATGTGGATCCATCCCACAGCTAATGCCAGACCACACTGCTCTGCTAGAACTCCTGATTACCCATCATGCACCTTACTGGCAGATATGAGGATCCATCCCACAGCTGACGCCAGACCACACTGCTCTGCTAGAACTCCTGATTACCCATCATGCACCTTACTGGCAGATATGTGGATCCATCCCACAGCTGACGCCAGACCACACTGCTCTGCTAGAACTCCTGATTACCCATCAAGCACCTTACTGGCAGATAGGTGGATCCATCCCACAGCTGACGCCAGACCACACTGCTCTACTAGAACTCCTGATTACCCATCATGCACCTTACTGGCAGATATGTGGATCCATCCCACAGCTAATGCCAGACCACACTGCTCTGCTAGAACTGATTACCCATCATGCACCTTACTGGCAGATATGTGGATCCATCCTACAGCTGACACCAGACCACACTGCACTGCTAGAACTCCTGATTACCCATCATGCACCTTACTGGCAGATATGTGGATCCATCCCACAGCTGACGCCAGACCACACTGCTCTGCTAGAACTCCTGATTACCCATCATGCACCTTACTGGCAGATATGTGGATCCATCCCACAGCTAATGCCAGACCACACTGCTCTGCTAGAACTCCTGATTACCCATCATGCACCTTACTGGCAGATATGAGGATCCATCCCACAGCTGACGCCAGACCACACTGCTCTGCTAGAACTCCTGATTACCCATCATGCACCTTACTGGCAGATATGTGGATCCATCCTACAGCTGACGCCAGACCACACTGCTCTGCTAGAACTCCTGATTACCCATCATGCACCTTACTGGCAGATATGTGGATCCATCCCACAGCTGACGCCAGACCACACTGCTCTGCTAGAACTCCTGATTACCCATCATGCACCTTACTGGCAGATAGGGGAATCCATCCCACAGCTGATGCCAGACCACACTGCTCTGCTAGAACTCCTGATTACCCATCATGCACCTTACTGGCAGATATGTGGATCCATCCTACAGCTGACGCCAGACCACACTGCTCTGCTAGAACTGATTACCCATCATGCACCTTACTGGCAGATATGTGGATCCATCCCACAGCTGACGCCAGACCACACTGCTCTGCTAGAACTCCTGATTACCCATCATGCACCTTACTGGCAGATAGGGGAATCCATCCCACAGCTGATGCCAGACCACACTGCTCTGCTAGAACTCCTGATTACCCATCATGCACCTTACTGGCAGATATGTGGATCCATCCTACAGCTGACGCCAGACCACACTGCTCTGCTAGAACTGATTACCCATCATGCACCTTACTGGCAGATATGTGGATCCATCCCACAGCTGACGCCAGACCACACTGCTCTGCTAGAACTCCTGATTACACATCATGCACCTTACTGGCAGATAGGGGGCTCCATCCTACAGCTGATGCCAGACCACACTGCTCTGCTAGAACTCCTGATTACCCATCATGCACCTTACTGGCAGATATGTGGATCCATCCCACAGCTGACGCCAGACCACACTGCTCTGCTAGAACTCCTGATTACCCACCATGCACCTTACTGGCAGATATGTGGATCCATCCCACAGCTGGTGCCAGACCACACTGCACTGCTAGAACTGATTACCCATCATGCACCTTACTGGCAGATAGGGGGCTCCATCCCACAGCTGACGCCAGACCACACTGCTCTGCTAGAACTCCTGATTACCCATCATGCACCTTACTGGCAGATATGTGGATCCATCCCACAGCTGACACCAAACCACACTGCTCTGCTAGAACTCCCGATTACCCATCATGCACCTTACTGGCAGATATGTGGATCCATCCCACAGCTGACGCCAGACCACACTGCTCTGCTAGAACTCCTGATTACCCATCATGCACCTTACTGGCAGATATGTGGATCCATCCCAGAGCTGACGCCAGACCACACTGCTCTGCTAGAACTCCTGATTGCCCATCATGCACCTTACTGGCAGATATGTAGATCCATCCCACAGCTGACGCCAGACCACACTGCTCTGCTAGAACTGATTACCCATCATGCACCTTACTGGCAGATATGTGGATCCATCCTACAGCTGACGCCAGACTACACTGCTCTGCTAGAACTCCTGATTACCCATCATGCACCTTACTGGCAGATATGTGGATCCATCCCACAGCTGACGCCAGACCACACTGCTCTGCTAGAACTCCTGATTACCCATCATGCACCTTACTGGCAGATATGTGGATCCATCCCACAGCTGACGCCAGACCACACTGCTCTGCTAGAACTCCTGATTACCCATCATGCACCTTACTGGCAGATATGTGGATCCATCCTACAGCTGACGCCAGACCACACTGCTCTGCTAGAACTCCTGATTACCCATCATGCACCTTACTGGCAGATATGTGGATCCATCCCACAGCTGACGCCAGACCACACTGCTCTGCTAGAACTCCTGATTACACATCATGCACCTTACTGGCAGATAGGGGGCTCCATCCAGGCAGCATGATAGCGTAGTGGTTAGCGCTCTCGCCTTGCTGCGCTGTGTCCCCTGAAACCCAGCAAGGGCACTATCTACATGGAGTTTGTATGTTCTCCCTGTGTCTGGGTGGGTTTCCTCCCGACACTCCAGTTTCCTCCCACATCCCAAAAACATATAGATACGTTAATTGGCTTCCCCCTAAATTAGCCCAAGCCTATGATACATACACTACACAGTACATACATAGACATATGACTATGGTAGGGATTAGAGTGTGAGCTCCTCTGGGGACAGTCAGTGACATGACTATGTACTCTGTAATGTGCTGCAGAAGATGTCAGTGCAATATAAATACATAATAATAATAATATGGTAGGACATTAGACTATGACTATGGTAGGATTAGAGTGTGAGCTCCTCTGAGGACAGTGACATGACTATGTACTCTGTAATGTGCTGCAGAAGATGTCAGTGCTATATAAATACATACATAATAATATGGTAGGACATTAGACTATGACTATGGTAGGGTTAGATTGTGAGCTCCTCTGAGGACAGTCAGTGACATGACTATGTACTCTGTAATGTGCTGCAGGAGATGTCAGTGCTATATAAATACATAATAATAATATGGTAGGACATTAGACTATGACTATGGTAGGATTAGAGTGTAAGCTCCCCTGAGGACAGTCAGTGACATGACTATGTTCTCTGTAATGTGCTGCAGAAGATGTCAGTGCTATATAAATACATAATAATAATATGGTAGGACATTAGACTATGACTATGGTAGGATTAGATTGTGAGCTCCTCTGAGGACAGTCAGTGACATGACTATGTACTCTGTAATGTGCTGCAGGAGATGTCAGTGCTATATAAATACATAATAATAATATGGTAGGACATTAGGCTATGACTATGGTAGGATTAGATTGTGAGCTCCTCTGAGGACAGTCAGTGACATGACTATGTACTCTGTAATGTGCTGCAGAAAATGTCAGTAATATATACTGTAAATACTTAATAATAATAATATGGTAGGACATTAGACTATGACTACGGTAGGGATTAGAGTGTGAGCTCCTCTGAGGACAGTCAGTGACATGACTATGTACTGTGTAATGTGCTGCAGGAGATGTCAGTGCTATATAAATACACAATAATAATATGGTAGGACATTAGACTATGGTAGGATTAGATTGTGAGCTCCTCTGAGGACAGTCAGTGACATGACTATGTACTCTGTAATGTGCTGCAGGAGATGTCAGTGCTATATAAATACATAATAATAATAATAATATGGTAGGACATTAGACTATGACTATGGTAGGATTAGATTGTGAGCTCCTCTGCGGACAGTCAGCGACATGACTATGTACTCTGTAATGTGCTGCAGGAGATGTCAGTGGTATATAAATACATAATAATAATATGGTAGGACATTAGACTATGACTATGGTAGGATTAGATTGTGAGCTCCTCTGCGGACAGTCAGTGACATGACTATGTACTCTGTAATGTGCTGCAGGAGATGTCAGTGCTATATAAATACATAATAATAATATGGTAGGACATTAGACTATGACTATGGTAGGATTAGATTGTGAGCTCCTCTGCGGACAGTCAGTGACATGACTATGTACTCTGTAATGTGCTGCAGGAGATGTCAGTGCTATATAAATACATAATAATAATATGGTACAGTGTTCTCCCCAGAATTTTTTTCCAGCCGGGTGGCAGGAAAAAGTAGGCGGGTGGGTCGAGATGAAAATGCAGGGCAACTCTGCTTACAACATAGGAGGAGGGGAGGAGGTGAGCCGATGACAGCCGGGTGGTCACCAAATCTAGCCGGGTGGAGCACCCGGCTAAAAGAGCCTGGGGAGAACACTGTGGTAGGACATTAGACTATGACTATGGTAGGATTAGAGTGTGAGCTCCTCTGAGGACAGTCAGCGACATGACTATGTACTCTGTAATGTGCTGCAGGAGATGTCAGTGGTATATAAATACATAATAATAATATGGTAGGACATTAGACTAGGACTATGGTAGGATTAGATTGTGAGCTCCTCTGAGGACAGTCAGTGACATGACTATGTACTCTGTAATGTGCTGCAGAAGATGTCAGTGCTATATAAATACATGATAATAATATGGTAGGACATTAGACTAGGACTATGGTAGGATTAGATTGTGAGCTCCTCTAAGGACAGTCAGTGACATGACTATGTACTCTGTAATGTGCTGCAGGAGATGTCAGTGCAATATAAATACATAATAATAATATGGTAGGACATTAGACTATGACTATGGTAGGATTAGATTGTGAACCCCTCTGAGGACAGTTAGTGACATGACTATGTACTCTGTACAGTGCTGCATAAGATGTCAGCACTATATAAAATCCCACAACTGACACCAGACCACACTACACTGCCAGGACATGTGATTATTCATCCTTATCCACCTTACTGGACATAACACTTTCTATCACATCATTACACAACAACAATAAAGAAGTGGTAGAGACGGGTTACCTGTGTCGGTGCTCATCGTGACCCTGGCCGTGGATCAGGATGCCTCCTGTGTTCTTGTCTCCTTTATCCGAGTCTATGTGGGGTATCAGCACGTCCTCCAGGCCCAGATCGAAGCGTTTGTGTTTGGAGGAGTCCGGCAGGAAGAAGAAGGCCCCGAAGCAGAGCGTGATGAAGGCACTGAGGATGAGGAGCAGGATGAACTTCTCGGAGAGCCTCAGGGTGGCACGGTGATGGGGGATGGAAGAAGTTCCGAGGTTGAGCGCTGGGATCCTTCGCCCAGAGATGGGGAGGAGAGCCGGGGTGGTCATGTCTGCAGTGGAAGGGATCGGCAGGCCTCAGGTGATGCCGAATGTACAATGCATTGAGGGACCTTCCTGGACGGCCCGGGCACAGGAGATGCCACACGCAAGTCCTCGGCACCTGGAGCACCAAGGGCACGGCTAGAGGGTTCCAGTGCTGGTATTTCTGAGCCCGCTGCTGGCCTGAAGCAGGTAAATGCTACAACTGCTGGAGGTAGAAGTCTACAAGACCTACGATGGAAACACGACAATGCCAATCATCAGGGTGTAGGAGAAATGCCCATAATTGACTAGCAGGTGTGTCTACTCCTCCAGCTCACTCTCTAGTGCCATCCGTGCCCAGAGCTCCTGCCAGGTGTGACTCAGGTACCAACCATGCAGGTCCAGCCGCCTTCCTCGTGAACGGGATATACTGTGAAATATACAAGCTCTGTGCCAGCTGTGCCTCCTTGGCTGGATCTGCTGTGACAGATGTGGCCCTCACAGTACCAGCTGTGCCCACAAACCTGCCAGGTAAATGCACCTTAATGAAGCTTCAATCAGATACACGCCTCTCAATAATTTATAGTGTGCAGCCAAACAGGAGAAGCCAGAATCCACTCTGCCAGCAGCTGCCAATGAGAGGGGGTCTCCAGTCACCAGCGGTGTGAGAGCTCACTGGTGCCAGTCACCGCATGGCTGTGCTCATCTCTCGCCAGTGACAATGCTGAGTGTGTGCTGCTGCTGCCAGCGGTGCCCAGGTCTCTGTATCCTGGCAGAGGTAACGCAGGGCCTGGCACAGCTCTGTTCAGGGGGAGGATCTCTAATGCCAGCGGTGCCCAGGTCTCTGTATCCTGGCAGAGGTAACACAGGGCCTGGCACAGCTCTGTTCAGGTGGAGGATCTCTAATGCCAGCGGTGCCCAGGTCTGTGTATCCTGGCAGAGGTAACGCAGGGCCTGGCACAGCTCTTCAGGTGGAGGATCTCTAATGCCAGCGGTGCCCAGGTCTCTGTATCCTGGCAGAGGTAACGCAGGGCCTGGCACAGCTCTTCAGGGGGAGTATCTCTAATGCCAGCGGTGCCCAGGTCTCTGTATCCTGGCAGAAGTAACGCAGGGCCTGGCACAGCTCCTCAGGTGGAGGATCTCTAATGCCAGCGGTGCCAGGCTGTGTGATATCCAATACTGGCTGCTGGCAGGAACGTGCCTCGTGTTACCTGGATTGTGGGCACTGCTCTGATCCAGTTATACTAAGGAACTATTCCCTCCAGGAGTTGCCAAGCAAGTGCCAGTCTGCCAATGGGAGCTGTGCCCAGAGACCAAGTGCCAACTGGCTGATATCTCTCAGGTATGATGTCTCTCCAGTGCCAGAGGCAGCAGTCACAGTCTGGGGGGGAAGTCTCTCTAGAGCCAACAGTCTCTCTAGTCACTGATGTTACTCCTGTGCCAGGGTAGTGTCTCTCTGATGGTAGCAGTCTCTGCAGTTACTGGTGTTTCCCTGCTGGCAGAGGTCTCTGCAGTCACAGCCAGGTATCTATCTATCAGCAGCAATGTAAGGTGTCTCTGCAGTCACAGCCTATGGCTAATCTTTCTAGATCCAGCAGTATCCACAGTTACAGCTTGGGTGAGTCTCTGTGTTGGCAGTAGTCTCTCCAGTGGGATGTCTCTCTCTCTCTCTCCTGACAGCAATGTAAGTTGTCTCTGCAGGTACAGCCCAGGGGGGAATCTCTCTAGATACAGCAGTCTCTGTGTTGGCAGCAGTTTCTCCAGTGGGATGCCTCTCTCTCCTGGCAGCAGTGTAAGATGTCTCTGCAGTCACAGCCAGGGAGAGTCTCCGTGCTGGCAGCAGTATCTCCAGTGGGATGCCTCTCTCTCCTGGCAGCAGTGTAAGGTGTCTCTGCAGTAACAGCCTGGGGTAGGATGTGTGTTGGCAGCAGTCTCTGCAGTGGGGTGCCTCGCTCTCTCTCCAGGCAGCAGTGTAAGATGTCTCTGCGGTCAGAGCCGGGGGAGCCTCTGTGCTGGCAGAAGTCTCTCCAGTGGGATGTCTCTCCCAGCAGCAGCAGTGTAAGATGTCTCTGCGGTCACAGCCGGGGGAGCCTCTGTGCTGGCAGCAGTCTCTCCGGTGGGATGTCTCTCCCAGCAGCAGCAGTGTAAGATGTCTCTGCGGTCACAGCCGGGGGAGCCTCTGTGCTGGCAGCAGTCTCTCCGGTGGGATGTCTCTCCCAGCAGCAGCAGTGTAGGGTGTCTCTGCGGTCACAGCCTGGCTGGAGGGTCTCTGCAGTCCGGTACGGGGTCTCCCGGCCCTAGCAGTCAGGGAATACACGGGGGATGCTGGTGGTCTCTCGGCCTGAGGCGGGCCCGGCTCCCTCTTCTCTCGCTCAGACGTACATCGCAGCCGGCGCCATCTTGGCCGGGTGGGCGGAGCGAGGAGGGGCTGCCATGGAGACGCCGAGCCTGCAGTAGCCAATCCCCGCGTAACACCGCTGGCGGCCGCACGGGGAGGAGCCGAGCACCAGTACTTCCGGTGACGGGTCACGTGGTGGAGCTGAGGGCGCCATTTTGGAAGAGGGCAAAGAGGTGCTGACTCTCTATACAGCACATTATACAGCATATCCCCCTCCTGAGGAGTGTGAGTGTGTTATTCATCATCATGCTACTCCTCATATTTCACTCACTATGGGAGCCCTGTCCCTCTTTCCCTCTTTCCTCCTCATTTGTCCCTCTTTCAGGACTTAGTCCCTCTTTCTATGTAACTATATATATTTCTCTGCTAAAAAATGTGTTTTATTGACTCTAAACTTTATTCCCATCCTTTACATTGATATATTACTAATTTAAAAATGTTACTATAAAGGAAAATGAAGCAGGATAGAAAGGACCAGTGGGGTTTGAATTGTAAAACAACATATTTTTCTTATGAAATCTTTATGTGTGACTAGGGGTGTGATGGGGGCGTGATAAGGGGTGTGGCAGGGGCGTAGCTTAAGTGTCCCTCTTTCTTATCTCAAAAAGTTGGGAGGTATGGGTATTGGTCATATTCCAGTGTTACTGTATCCTACATACAAATCTATCAGCTGAGCAAACTGATCACATGCTCCCCCGTGAGTTCTCCTAGGCAGGGCTATCCCTACTCAGAAGCTGGCTCAGAGTCTCTGTAAGGTGCAGCCGTATATATAGGCATTCCTATGAATGTGCAGCCAATATACGGCTTACCCTGCTGCTGCTCAAGTCCCGTCAGCGTTAACTACTATTCCCCCTCCAGGTCCTGGCGGATGCTGGGAAATGATGTAATTCAGCTTCCAGCTATTGCTGGCGGCCGAATTACAGTGTTTTAAAAAAGTAACTTCAGCTCTGTCTTCTAACGGTGCCGAGGTTACTCGCTGTGCACCTCTATAGCCGTAATTCCTATTACAGTCTATGGTGGCGCCGTCTGCACCCAAATCTCCTGCGTTGTTATTACAGAGCTCGTATATCTAGTGCTCTATAGGTAAATGTGTTGGAAGACACACTTTTCTTGCTGTGTTACAGGTGAAGAGAACCTGAGGCAGAGCAAAATAATAATAATAAAAAAAAGAGATATTTCCCTAAGAAGAGTCTTCCCGCATCCTCCTGGAGACCGCCACCGCTGCACCGGTCCTCCGCGCTCTTGCCGGGACCCTCCTTAACATCGGGGCGGTGCTTTTTCTTTGACACAAGCATGGCGGTGTGCAGCAGTACAGAGTCTCTTGTGCACCAGTGGCTCCAGCTTGCTGCACAGGCGCGGCCGTACTCACACAGGCACAACACGGCTGCCATGCCTGCAGAGGAGCGCACCCCACTGTGATACTCAGCAGGTGCTTTGGGGCGGCTGTCAAACTGAAATACAAAGTGGGCTGATATTGAAAACTGAGACTAAGTCACGGGCCAACAGCAATGTCTAGTGGCCCTCCTCCCTCCCTTATAAAGTTCCCTGGTGTCTAGTGGCCCCCTACAACCCCTATACAGTTCTTCAGTGTCTAGTGGCCCCCACCCTCGCCTATACAGTTCCCTGGTGTCTAGTGCCCTCCCTCCCCTATACAGTTCCCTGGTGTCTAGTGCCCTCCTCCCCTATACAGTTCCCTGGTGTCTAGTGGTCCTCCCTCCCCCATTGTTCTCCCCAGGCTCTTTTAGCCGGGTGCTGCACCCGGCTAGATTTGGTGACCACCCGGCTGTCATCGGCTCACCTCCTCCTATGCTGTAAGCAGAGTTGCCCTGCATTTTTCAACTTGCCTCACTCGGCTACTATTTCATGCCACCCGGCTGGAAAAAAATTCCGGGGAAAACAGTGCTCCCCTATACAGTTCCCTGGTGTCTAGTGGTCCTCCCTCCCCTATACAGTTCCCTGGTGTCTAGTGGTCCTCCCTCCCCTATACAGTTCCCTGGTGTCTAGTGGTGCTCCCTCCCTCACCTATGCTGTTCCCGCGTGTCTAATGCCTCCTCCCTCCCCTATACTGTTCTGTGGTGTTTAGTGGCCCTCCCCTATACAGTTCCTGCATGTCTAATGCCTCCTCCTCCCATTACAGTTCTGTGGTGTTTAGTGGTCCTCCTTCCCTCCCCTATACAGTTCCCTGGTGTCTAGTGGTCCTCCTTCCTTCCTCTATACAGTTCCTTGGTGTCTAGTGGTCCTCCCTCCCCTATACAGTTATTTCCCTGATGCCTAACACCTACTCTCTCCCCTATACAGTTCTCTGGTGTCTAATGCCTCTTCCCTCCACTACACAGTTCCCTGGTGTCTAGTGCTCATCCCTCCCCTATACAGTTAACTGTTGTGTAGTGGTTCCCTCCCTCCCATATACAGTTCCCTGGTGTCTATTGATCACCCTCCCTTTCCCGTACAGCTCCCTGGTGTCTATTGCTTTCCCCCTCTCCCCTATGGCTTCCCTGGTGAGCTAGGGCTTCACCTCCAATATAACTTCCCTGGTGGTCTAGAGTGGAGCAAACATAATTTAAAGTGGGGAAACCACTTGGGGGGGGGGGAGGGGGAATTTGATGGCTCTGTGGGCCAGATTTGACCCACAGGCCAGAGTTTGACATGTATGCTCTGCAGGATCCAGAGGCTTCCCTCTGCACACATCTGTCCAGAGGTACAGCCTCTGCCTGTGAAGCATGAGGCCATGAGTTTGACTCTCAGGTCAGGAAAAAAAAAGATTTGCCCAAGTACACTTTAAAGGAGTGGACCAAGCAAAATAAAAATAAAAAATCTACTTACCTGGGGCTTCTTCCAGCCCCTGGCATCCGTCCTGTGCCCTCGTCGCAGCTCTGGTGGCTCCCGGTTCCCTCCGGTGGTATCAGCTCTCTCTGCGCTCCAGCGTGCGGTTCACTGGCGCGCTGACGTCATCTGGACTGTACAGCGCAGGTGCAGTAGTTCTGCCCCTGCGCTGTACAGTCCAAATGACGTCAGCACGACTCTGAGAGCTGCTTGCGCAGGCGCGGTAGGAATCCTGCACCGAGGGGACCCAGGACCACCAGCGTGGAGCGAAGCTGCGGCATAGGGACCGATCGGCAGGCAGGGGCTGTATGGAGCGCCAGGTAAGTGGATTTTTTTATGTTTATTAAGCTTCAATGTGTCCTTTAAGCCTTCTGCCAGCATTATTGCTTCCAAGAATCATCACACATATTTCCAACCAGTAGAGGGCGCTGAAGGAGGAGCTACAGATGGGCTCTCACTTGGTCTGATGGCGGATCTGTCAGTCCCCGCCCTCTAGTGGCTGCATTATCATATGAAACATCAGAGAGGAAGCTGGCAGCAGCAGACCCAGCAGATGGAAGACTGCAGCGAGGAGGCAGAGTATCGCTGTAGATATTTGGCAGGCGGTCAGGGGACTTAAGAAATAACAAGTGAGTGAAGCCGAGTTTATTTGTGAAACAGACGCCGTGTTTGTGGCGGAGCCGCTGGCGTTGCGTGGCGCGGCGGTATCCAACATTATAGATCAGCTTTGAAGAAATGTACTTCACATAAATGACTTCTGCGTGTTTTTCTTCAGGATCTAAACGTTCTACCCTTGAGCCAATCTTATATTCTACACATCATTTCATTATTACACCGTATCGTCCCACCTATCTCTGTCCCGGCGGCGCAGCCATCTTGGATTCTGCCAATTCTGGAAATTATTTTTGCGAGTTGATATTCCTGAGTGAGGTCTGCCAGCTGCTGCAGGCGCTAAGGCTGTCTTCTCACTGCTAACCTGCAGTTGTAATGCGGTGCTGAGCTGATGTTCCTGAGTGAGGTCTGCCAGCTGCTGCAGGTGCTAAGGCTGGCTTCACACTGCTAACCTGCAGTTGTAATGCGGTGCTGAGCTGATGTTCCTGAGTGAGGTCTGCCAGCTGCTGCAGGCGCTAAGGCTGTCTTCACACTGCTAACCTGCAGTTGTAATGCGGTGCTGAGCTGATATTCCTGAGTGAGGTCTGCCAGCTGCTGCAGGCGCTAAGGCTGTCTTTTCACTGCTAACCTGCAGTTGTAATGCGGTGCTGAGCTGATATTCCTGAGTGAGGTCTGCCAGCTGCTGCAGGCGCTAAGGCTGGCTTCACACTGCTAACCTGCAGTTGTAATGCGGGGCTGATATTCCTGAGTGAGGTCTGCCAGCTGCTGCAGGCGCTAAGGCTGGCTTCACACTGCTAACCTGCAGTTGTAATGCGGTGCTGAGCTGATATTCCTGAGTGAGGTCTGCCAGCTGCTGCAGGCGCTAAGGCTGGCTTCACACTGCTAACCTGCAGTTGTAATGCGGTGCTGAGCTGATATTCCTGAGTGAGGTCTGCCAGCTGCTGCAGGCGCTAAGGCTGGCTTCACACTGCTAACCTGCAGTTGTAGTGGCTGATCGCACCGCAGTGCCAAAAAAAGCATATGGAGATTACTGCGGCAGTGCGCGGTGATCTCCATTCCGGCTGCAGGCCAAGTAGGAAGTCAGGCTCTCTAGCGCTCATTTCCTGTGGGCGGAATTCAAATTGGGCGGGAAGCGCATGTGCACTGCGTCTGCACCACGAGCACAAACATTTTTTTTTTAAAACTGTGTCGCCATAGACTTACATGACTTCCAGTTCACCGCACAAGTTGCCCGATAACACGCTGTGGCTCTCGCTTTGAATTGCGCTGAATTTTTTTTTACCTTTTCCCACTCTTCCCCTTAAAAAAAACCTGTAACTTTAAAAACCTCTCCTGGGAGGTACTCACCTGGGGTGGGGGAAGCCTCAGCTCTCCGCACGGAGAAAGGTGAAAATAGCCGATCTCCGTCGGGCCGCTCTACTGTGCAGGCGCAAGTCTCCTGCAAGTCGCCTGCGCAGTAGAGTGGACCCGACGGAGATCCGCTATTTCCGCCTATCTCCATGCGGAGAGCCGCAACAGCGCCCCCGCTGGAGCCAGGAGAGGCAAATAAATCAGCGCTTGTCAGGCTTGTCAGGCCAGGATTCCGGGACACTTTGGGGGGGCCAGCGCTGGACTGCCTGCAGCTACAGGGGAGGGGGAAACTTCATTGGGAACCGGAGGCTTCACATTACATTACGATTTTGCATGGTAATTGCAAATTACGATTATGGGAAATTCGTGCTCATCCCTAGTCACCCCCATAGCGTTGTCTGTTACTGAGCGCCGGTACACTTTAACTGTCTCAAAAATACACTGCTGGCTTGTTGGTAATGATAGCACACTGACTCCCCAGAAATCCCATCTCCCTGTTCTTTACACAGAGCCAGGCTTCAGCCCCAGCTGGCGACTCATTAGCCCCCCTTAAAGCCCCCCGCCAGCCGCCGCAAGTTCCGAGGAGTCCGACCCTGACCCGACCTTAGTGCAGCACAAACAAGGAGCCGAGCCTGGCTGGGAGGATGACTTGGGCTGGCGCTGACTGTCACCACCCACCACCAGCGTTCAGTCACCGCCCGCCCCGGCCCGAGTGCAGGCTCGACTCACGCTCAGCCATGCAGAGGGTACGTGGTGGCGACAGTATAAAAGTGTGCACTGTCACGTGATGATGTCCGGCGGCATCACATGACATGCAGCGCGCTCTCCTTGCCCGCCCGCGCAGCTAGGCTGTCTGTTATTATGTGCATTTACTGGTAAAAAGCTTTCTCTTATGTGCATTTACTGGTGAAACGCTGTCTCTCATTACGTGCATTTACTGGTGAAAAGCTGTCTCTTATGTCCATTTACTGGTGAAAAGCTGTCTCTTATGTGCATTTACTGGTAAAAGGCTGTCTGTCATTACATGCATTTACTGGTGAAAAGCTGTCTCTTATGTCCATTTACTGGTGAAAAGCTGTCTCTTATGTGCATTTACTGGTAAAAGGCTGTCTGTCATTACATGCATTTACTGGTGAAAAGTTGTCTCTTATGTGCATTTTACTGGTGAAACGCTGTCTGTCATTACGTGCATTTACTGGTGAAACGCTGTCTCTTATGTGCATTTACTGGTGAAAAGTTGTCTCTTATGTGCATTTTACTGGTGAAACGCTGTCTGTCATTACGTGCATTTACTGGTGAAACGCTGTCTCTTATGTGCATTTACTAGTGAAACGATGTCTCTCATTAAGTGCATTTACCGGTGAAAGGCTGTCTCTCATTATGTGCATTTACTGGGGAAACGCTGTCTGTCATTATGTGCATTTACGGGTGAAACGATGTCTCTTATTCCGTGCATTTACTGGTGAAAGACGGTCTGTCATTACGTGCAATTCCCCCCTGTAAGCCCCACCTGCCAGCCCTTGTGCCCCCTTTGAGCCCCCCCAAAAATCTGAAGCTGGAGTCGCCACTGCACAGAGCATGAGGTTACCGGGGTGGCTGATGACAAGATCATTATTCTGAGTTGTGGTTCCTTTGCCTCTGAGGTCACCCTGCTGATGTTAGCGTTAGCTGACTGTGTCACGGTATATCGTGTAATGATCACAGAAGCCCCAGCTCTAACAGCCAATCTGCTGCTGCCTGGAGCAGGTTTTCCCAGACTGCGGTGGTCCTCGTGGTTGAAGTGGGCCATGGTGTTTAGCGTGGAGCAGGAAGTGGTGAATGATATCTTCTGTAGTCAGCGCCACGGAATATGTTGGCGCTTTATAAATCAATAATAATAATAGGATACCCCAACAGTGTATTTTGTTAGGCAGAATTACGCTGGCAGCCAGAACTAGCCAGTATGAACAACAAAAGGACTAGAAGAGATCCTGATATACAGTATGGTGTAGATAAAACCACAGTGACATCTGCAGGCAGGAGACCAGAACACCATCTTACTCTTCTGACATAAACAGCATTTTTCGGGAGAATTGTAAAGGTTATATGCAGATATTAAACCAACCAACAACAAACGTTGATTCCAGTGATACCTTTAACCTCCTTAGCGGTAATAGCGAGCTACACTGGTGGTAGCCAGCCACAGAGCATTGCGCACACAGGGCAATTTCACTCACCTACCGGGTGATCCAGACGCGTACATCAAAAAAGGGCGTCGGGAAAAAAGGGCGCGTGGTGTAAACGATAAACAGTATTATCGTTTATAGAAATATTGTGTAGAATTTCGTTTACAAATAGTGTTTTAAGAATTTATAAATCACTAAATAATGTGTATGAGATCGGCAATTCTTAAAACGTTAATCTTCCCTGTTTGTAAACTGAAACTTATATTTTCGTTTATTAAAAACCCTCCCTGTACCTATCCCTAACCCCTAGACCCCCTGTTGGTGCCTAAACCTAAGACCCCCCAGTTGGTGCCTAAACCTAAGACCCCCCTGTTGGTGCCTAAACCTAAGACCCCCCTGTTGGTGCCTAAACCTAAGACCCCCCAGTTAGTGCCTAAACCTAAGACCCCCCTGGTGGTGCCTAAACCTAAGACCCCCCTGTTGGTGCCTAAACCTAAGACCCCCCTGGTGGTGCCTAAACCTAAGACCCCCCTCTTGGTGCCTAAATCTAAGACCCCCCAGTTGGTGCCTAAACCTAAGACCCCCCTGGTGGTGCCTAAACCTAAGACCCCCTATGGATAATAATGTTTTACAGAGATTAATACATAAAAAATGTAAATAAAAAAAATGTAAATATTTTTTTTGGGTGGATAATAATGTTTTATAAATGTTTTAGAAATAGTGATTTAGTATCTGTATAAACGTTATTCGTCACGGGCTCATTTTGTAAAGTTAAATCACCACAAACATAGTTATAAATCCTTAAAAATCTCCGGGCGCCATTTGTTAAAACGTTAATAATCTCCGGCGCCTTTTTTTCCCTGTTCGGCGCCCATTAAACGATATTTATAATGGGAGTGAATGGGGCGCCCTTTTTGTCCACTTGTCTCATGCGCCCAAATCTCCTGCTTCTGATCCAGACACTGGCGGCCATTCCTCTTCCTGTCCACAGAGGATCTACATCCCACTGACTCACTATAGGGTTACAGCACCACCTGGAGGACGGAGGGAGAACTGCAGCGCTGGATCCCAGGGAGGTAAGTGCAGGGACTGCTGCAGGCTCTCCCGTGGTATGATTTTTCCTGCCTGTTAGTATCCGACGATCACATTTATCAGATCGGCTGGTTGATCAGGAATAAGGATCGTTAGTGGGCACCGTAGTAAATACTAAAACATGCAACAACAATCTAAACCGTGATGAAACAAGGAACAGCGCTCTGCGGTCAGCTACATCCCAGGAGGATCTCTGAGCTGATCCCAGAAGGGCACATTCTGTGCCTCTAGTGTTGCTCTGCTCATATCAACAGCAGGCTTGTGGAGTCGGAGTCAAGGAGTCGGAGCAATTTTGGGTACCTGTAGTCTGTGTTTTCATAACTGAGGAGTCGGAATCGGATGATTTTTGTTCTGACTTCACAGCGCTGATCAGAAGTAAGAACAGAGTCGGTTCTACACTTTTTGACGCCTGAGGCAAAGTTATGAGGATGCGGCATCCCCATACAGTGTTTCCCCACACATAACAAAGTTATTGCTACAAAAGATGCATTAGGGCTTATTTTCAGGGAATACCTTATTTTTCCATGAACAATCCACATTCATTCTTGAACTTGTGTTCCATTACAGCCATGCTAACACATTCTGGAACATCATCTTTTTGCGGTTTCTGTCCTGCTGCATTCTATCGCCATTTGATTTTACAGCAAAGTCCCTGTTACTCCGGAACTCAGACAACCGGAAGTCTCAACTAGTGTTGGGCGAACAGTGTTCGCCACTGTTCGGGTTCTGCAGAACATCACCCTATTCGGGTGATGTTCGAGTTCGGCCGAACACCTCATGGTGTTCGGCCTTTTTAGTTTGGGTTCGCCCGAACAGCTCAATGCCCAGCCGAACAGGCCGAACAGGGCCCCTGTTCGGCCGAATACTGCCCCCCTATGGGGTCGCAGGCATAAGGGGGGAGCATGCCCCGGTCGCGGGGGGGGGGGGGGTCGGAAATTCCCCCCACCCCCTCCGCTAGCGCTCCCCTCTCTGCCCGCTTCCCCATACAAAAATTTTCAGTAAAGTTCAATAGTACCTTCAGTGGCTGGCCTGGCTGGCACTGTGGTGTGTTGTGAGTGAGGAGGAGGAGGAGTCTGAGTAGGACGCGTTGAGGCCGGGCAGCAGGCGGTTCAGCGGTAGTACCCTTGTGGTACTTCCGCCCTTTCTCTGACCTCACGTCCTCTACGTGATGACGCATACGAGGGTACGCGTGACACGTACCCTCGTATGCAGAGGATGTGAGGTCAGAGAAAGGGCGGAAGTACCACAAGGGTACACAAGGGTACTACCGCTGAACCGCCCGCTGCCCGGCCTCAACGCGTCCTACTCGGACTCCTCCTACTCGCTCACACCACAGTGCCAGCCAGCCACTGAAGGTACTATTGAACTTTACTGAAAATTTTTGTATGGGGAAGCGGGCAGAGCGCTAGCGGAGGGGGTGGGGGGAATTTCCGACCCCCCCGCGACCAGGGCATGCTCCCCCCTTATGCCTGCGACCCCATAGGGCCCCCAAAAGCGGGATGTTCGGGGAGTTCGGGGTTCGGGCCGAACATGCCGAACATCTGGCCCATGTTCGACGAACGGACCCGAACCCGAACATCCAGGTGTTCGCCCAACACTAGTCTCAACAAACCGGCATGCCTGAGGGAATAACAGGGGCTGTTTCAGTGTTTTGGGGGGTTGCAGGGCATAAAATACTTACAGAGCCTCCAGGGGGCATCTTCCAAGCTTCCTGTAGCTCCAAGTGTCCGTGCATGGCTCCTGGCGTGTCATGTGACCCCCACACACACGGGTCAGGTGAGGAGGCAGAGTGCACGGAGGAGGCCGGAAAGCTGCCGGCCAGAGCTGGGACAAGGTCCTCCAGCACCCAAGGCTGAGACACCAAAATGCGCCCCTCCATCCCTCGCACCCCAGCCGTCACACACTGATTGCTATTAGACTAAGAGGGCCACAGGGTCCCCAACACCTTAATATCTAGTTATCTGGCTTGTAGTCACTGCTATTTATCCCCTTTTCTTATTTCTTTCTGCTTCAAACACAATTAGGAATGACAGCTGAATGAATTGTGCGCCCCCCTCCTACACTGCGCCCTGAGGCTGGAGCCTCTCCAGCCTATGCCTCGGCCCGGCCCTGCTGCCGGCAGCTCCAGAAAGCTTAGAAGACTTCGCTGGAGGCGTGGTAAGTATTAATTGCTTTCCAGGGGGGGGATTGGGGTTGTGCTTTTTAGGCTGATTGCTCAATCACCCAGAAAGCACATGTATCCAGCGATCCATGCTTACGATCCCCAGCGATTTGCTGTACCATGGCTGCCTGGACACTATTTTAATGTTTGTTTGTTTGTTTTGGGTTTTTTTTTACAAACTGTAACTAGGGCTCTTTTTAGAGTAGGGCTTATATTTCGAGCATCCTCAAAAATCCCGAAAAATCTTGCTAGAAAACTTATTTTCGGGGCACATATGCCAACTATTGTAATTCCTACACCTTTCGACTAATTGGATGTAAATACGGTTAAAACAGATCATCTTTGTTTCATTTCAAAACCATTGTAGGTGTGTATAGAGCCAAAAGTGTTGGAATTGTATAAAGTTAAAAATGTTAGAATAGTGTCAATGTCCCAATATTTATGGACCTGGCTATATATACACACACACACACACACACACACACACACACACACACACACACACACACACACACACACACACACACACACACACACACACACACACACACACACACACACACACACACACACACACACACACACACACACACACACACACACACACACACACACACACACACACACACACACACACACACAGAGCCTCCATCTCTCCTTCCCTGGCTGTCCTACCCAGGCAGGCAGCTGTAATCATCTGGGCAGCAGGAGGGTGGAGCTACATCCTGCCTGCTTGTACTCTGAGGTATGATGTATTGCATATGACAAATGATGAATGTATCACAGCGAGGAGGATGGGCGAGGCTTCCCTCTGCCTAGGCAAGTATTTCTCTTCTGTGTTCATGGCCGCCTCAGGTTCTCTTTAAGTTGTGTAGAGTCTTCATTAGCTCCTGTAAACAGAGGAGTATGAGGAGGATTATAAAGGGCATTTCTTAATCAGGCACTGAGCCTCTCTATCTATCACTGCAGGGAGAGCTGCATAGAAGGGGAAGAGGGAATAGTGGAGGAAGTCGCCGTGTAGCAGCCAGAGAGGTGAATCAATACCGTGACAGATATGAATTGATGTATCCTGCATAAGTGATCACTCTCTGGTCTGTGGTATGAAATTAACTGTCAGGATCAGAAAAGGATTAAAAGGAAACCTGAGGTATCTTTTAAAAAAAAGAGTTACACTTTCCTGGAGCTTCTGCCAGCCCCCTGCAGCCATCCTGCGCCCGCGCCGGTCCTCAACGGTCCTCCTGTCCCCCGCCACGGCTCAGTTTCACTTTCAGCGACTGAGCTGGTCACCGCGCATGCGCAGCCCTGGCCGTGTGTGTCCTCTTTCACCCTCCCCTCGCCGGGAGAGTCCGTGGACATCGACTTGTAAGTTGTAAGGCGGTGAAATCAAACCTGAGCCATGGCGGGGGACCGGAGGATCGTTGAGGACCGGCGCACACGCAGGACGGCTGCAGGGGGCTAGCAGAAGCCCCAGGCAAGTGAAACTCTTTTTTTTAAGATACTTCAGGTTTCCTTGAAGTGAAAATAGGTCCCTACGTAAGATAGCAGTTTTTGCCCACTGCTGATGGTCACCTGGCTTATTTAGTTAGTTCAGTAAAATCTGTGCCAATAACTGGTGTGCCTCTCACAGAAGATTTTATGGAAGGGTTACAGAGGCAGAGTTCTATTATACTCTGTAGTGTGCCTGTGGGGAAAATGGCCAGCACTAGATACTTACCTCTGTACAGGGAAACCTGGATAATAGAGGCTTTCCCATCCCCCTCAAGCTCGCCGTTCCAGTGCTGGGACCCTCCAAACCTATTCAACAAGAGATTGTCAAAAATATCAAACCAATAGATAAAATGACCATGCACAGGAGGCTGAATCCAACACACTGGGGGAGTGCAATTGGCCAGACAAGTAAAGTCCAATATATCAAAAAGAGAAAGAGGCCTTGCACATCCCTATGTAAAACTTGTAGGTTTATTTGAAAAAGATTAAAAGGCATACATTACTATTCCAGTCAACATGGCAGAGAGAGGTAGGCAGGTGGGGAGGTCGACAGCCGTTTCGCGCCGTCACATACAGTGGCGCATCGTCAGGACACTGTATGTGACGGCGCGAAACGGCTGTCGACCTCCCCACCTGCCTACCTCTCTCTGCCATGTTGACTGGAATAGTAATGTATGCCTTTTAATCTTTTTCAAATAAACCTACAAGTTTTACATAGGGATGTGCAAGGCCTCTTTCTCTTTTTGATATATTAGAGATTGTCAAAAAGGTTCTCTTGGCCGTGCTCCCGTCAGTAAGAGCAAGACTGCACTTTGTAGGTGCACAACGGCTCACCCCTGTGCAATAGTACGGAGCCGCTTGTGCAGGGCTCTTCCCTCCGTGCACTAGCGACATCGTACTACTGTGCAGGCGTGGTCTGTCAGTGGGCTGGCACTCGTGCAGGGCTCTTCCCTCCATGCACTAGCGGTTCCATGCTACTGTGTGCAGGCGTGGTCTGTCAGTGGGCCGGCACTCGTGCAGGGCTCTTCCCTCCATGCACTAGCGGTTCCATGCTACTGTGTGCAGGCGTGGTCTGTCAGTGGGCCGGCGCTCGTTCAGGGACAGGGATGGGATACGCCTGCATAGAGGAAGAAGGTCCCAGCCAGAAGCGATGTGTTCATGGAGGTTCGGTGAAACCTCTCTCTGGGTGACCCCTCTAGAGGTAAGTATCTAACTGTCCTGTTTTTATTTATATCAGTCAAGCTATGATGCCAGTGTATGTGTGTGTTTCGTCCCACTGACGATCCTGATGACTGGTGTTTGTAGTTCTTTTAGACATCGAGTGACAACAAAAGGATTAGAACCCCAATAATTGACTCTCATTGTCACACTGGAGGCGTGGCCATGTCGATCTTGTCAACAACTTCTGCAGAAAAATATGACGGATATCAGACAAGCAAAGGTACGGCTATATCTCCTTTACATTTACACTGCAGTATATGTGTCACCTCTATATAAGTGAATACTAAGGCCAGGTTTGCACTGTGCTCTGCATGCATCTTGTGAGCAGTGGCAGTGCTACACTAGGGTACTCTGGGGCACTGGCCCCCCCTTGGGAATCACTATGCCCCTCTGAGTGCCCCCGTTAACTGTTTCTAGGTTCCAGAAGCATACAGTGAACAGGATAGGGTCTTCAAAAAAAAAACCCTCTCCATGTCAGCCTGAGTGTATGTAGGTGTAACCAAGAGTCTTATCTATTTGCCATAAATACCTCACAATCCTTTGAAGATCCCTTGTAATTATTGTATCTGGATGACATTTTGTATTTGCAAAAAAAATCTCTCTACCTCTCTACTAAGATAAGGAATTACACACACAGTGTTTCTCCCCCTTCTGCCTCTTTCCCCTCCCCTGTGAGTCCTCAAACACAGGCTGGGGGCTGGAATGATTTGTCTGTGATCTGTCCACAGGAGCAGCTTGCTAGCAAGTAAGTATTAAAGCATGCCAGAAAACTTGCCAAGTACATCTGTAGGTAACTTTTCGTCAATAATAGCACCATCATTTGGACAATCTTCTCTGCTCAAAAGCTTCTGTTTGAGATGTTTACATTTGGTTCCTATCATTGCTGAATTAGAAGCCTTAAAGGAATACTGTAGGGGGGTCGGGGGAAATGAGTTGAAGTTACCCGGGGCTTCTAATGGTCCCCCGCAGACATCCTGTGCCAGCGCAGCCACTCACCGATGCTCCGGCCCCGCCTCCGGTTCACTTCTGGAATTTCAGACTTTAAAGTCTGAAAACCCCTGCGCCTGTGTTGCCATGTCCTCGCTCCCGCTGATGTCACCAGGAGTGTACTGCGCAGACACAGACCATACTGGGCCTACGCAATATGCTCCTGGTGACATCAGCAGGACACGGCAACGCAGGCGCAGTGGTTGTCAGACTTTAAAGTCTGAAATTCCAGAAGTGAACTGGAGGCGGGGCCGGAGCATCGGTGAGCGGCTGCGCGGGCACAGGATGTCTGCGGAGGCCATTAGAAGCCCCGGGTAAGTTCAACTCATTTCTCCCCCTCCTCCCAGCCCCCTACGGTACTCCTTTAATGTTATCATCACCTGAGTTAGGCAAAAAATACCTAAAGCTCACCATACACAGATCGATTTTGATCACCCAAATGGGCCCACCAGCCAGCCTTTGTGCCCCCTCCCCCCTTCATTTGAAGCTGGAGCCACCACTGCTTGCGAAAGGAGATGCCGGCACGCCAAATCCCTCTAGCTCTGTTATGGGATTCGGACGGGTGATGCGAGATTATTCTGCATGCCGTCAGACCCCACACACAAATTCCCACGCTCCCCATTGACTTCAATAGGCTGCCAAATGGCATCCGTATTCGTGTGCGAGGAATCGGAGGGTAATCGTGGAAACCGCAAGGAATCAGATGGTTATATCGTGGAAACCGCAAGGAATCAGATGGTAATCGTGGAAACCGCAAGGAATCGGATGGTAATCGTGGAAACCGCAAGGAATCGGATGGTAATCGTGGAAACCGCAAGGAATCGGATGGTAATCGTGGAAACCGCAAGGAATCGGATGGTAATCGTGGAAACCACAAGGAATCGGAGGGTAATTGTGGAAACCGCAAGGAATCGGATGGTAATCGTGGAAACCGCAAGGAATCGGATGGTAATCGTAGAAACCGCAAGGAATCGGATGGTAATCGTGGAAACCGCAAGGAATCGGATGGTAATCGTGGAAACCGCAAGGAATCGGATGGTAATTGTGGAAACCGCAAGGAATTGGAGGGTAAGTGTGGAAACCGCAAGGAATCGGATGGTAATCGTGGAAACCGCAAGGAATCGGATGGTAATCGTGGAAACCGCAAGGAATCGGAGGGTAATCGTGGAAACCGCAAGGAATTGGAGGGTAAGTGTGGAAACCGCAAGGAATCGGATGGTAATCATGGAAACCGCAAGGAATCGGAGGGTAATTGTGGAAACCGCAAGGAATTGGAAGTAATCGTGGAAACCGCAAGGAATCGGATGGTAATCGTGGAAACCGCAAGGAATTGGATGGTAATCATGGAAACCGCAAGGAATCGGAGGGTAATTGTGGAAACCGCAAGGAATCGGAGGGTAATTGTGGAAACCGCAAGGAATTGGAAGTAATCGTGGAAACCGCAAGGAATCGGATGGTAATCGTGGAAACCGCAAGGAATCGGATGGTAATCGTGGAAACCGCAAGGAATTGGATGGTAATCATGGAAACCGCAAGGAATCGGAGGGTAATTGTGGAAACCGCAAGGAATCGGAGGGTAATTGTGGAAACCGCAAGGAATTGGAAGTAATCGTGGAAACCGCAAGGAATCGGATGGTAATCGTGGAAACCGCAAGGAATCGGATGGTAATCATGGAAACCGCAAGGAATCGGAGGGTAATTGTGGAAACCGCAAGGAATTGGAAGTAATCGTGGAACTCTAGCCTTGTAGTAATGATTTTTATTTTCACACTTTCTTCGGAGCTCCTCCTTAACAAACGGGGCAGACCGCAGTTTGCAGCACAGAAGGAACAATGCGGTTGCCTTTTATCCGGCGTCTCGATGGGCGGGACAGATTGTGCTCAGTCATAGAAAGAGCGGCTGATTAATGGACAGATAATACACGTGAAAAGAATTCGAGATATCCGGTAACAGCCCCAAGTTTCCCTATTTTTAGCAATGGGAAGATATTTATCTACACGCCCGAGTAACGTGACACGTGTTTTTCACAGTCACCATAGCAACGCACACACAGAAACGGGGCGAATGTCAAACAAGCAGACTTTATGTTGCTACCAACTGTGTATGCGTTACCGTGACAATCAAACTGACGTCATACGTGGCTTTCAATGCAAATCGATAATTCCAGCGTGTTGCTCATCCGATCGCCAAAACAGATATTAGTAGGAGAGCGCTGTTATCTCACGTGATCCCACAGAGACATAAGAGTTCCTCCCACATCTAGACTTTCACCTGAAACTATCACAAGCTATGAAACTCTGAGGTGTGTACACAGCTGAAACCGATCTGTGCTTTTTCTGCAATATTCCGCTATTGGAGGGGAAAGTTGGACACTTTTCAGCTGTTGCCGAGGTCTTTTGTCATCTGTATAGCGAGATTGTGCCGAGCGTCCCGTCAGCTGAATTCACTCATCTGTTCTCCAAGTTTTTAACAAACAGGGCAACCGTCACCCGACAACTCGACCTCTAACCAGGCAACCCAAAAAAACACTAACTAGACAACCTGACCATTCACCAGACAACCCAACCCCTAGCCAAACAATGCAATTACTTACCAAACAACACAACCAGTAATCAAACAACCAGGCCGCTAACCAGACAGTCTGCTCACTAGCCAAGCAATCTAAGCACTAACTGGACAACCTGACCACTAATCAGACAATCTCACCATTACCCAAAGAATCTGACCACTAACCAAACAACTCAACCACTAACCAGACAACCCAACTGCAAACCAATAAACCAATAAACCCAACCAGTAACCAAACAACCTGACTGCTGACCAAACAACAACAGCTAACCAAATGACCTGACTGCTGACTGAACAACCAAATCACTAACTAGACAATCTGACCACTAGCCAAGCAATCTGAGCACTAACCAGACAACTCAGCCACTAAACAACGAATTCAACCACTAACCAAACAACCCAACTACTAACCAGGCAACCCAACTGCAAACCAAGAAACCTAACCAGTAACCAGACAACCTGACTCAGGGCCGAGGCGAGAGAGGCTCTAGCCTCAGGGCGCAGTGTAGGAGGGGGCGCACTCAGCTATCATTCCCCTATTGTGTTTGAAGCAGAGAGAAATAAGAAAAGGGGATACATGGCAGTGACTGCAGCCAGATAACTAGAGAGTACGGAGTTAGGGGCCATTAGTTCAGTAGCAATCAGTGTGTGACAGCTGGGTGTGTGGGGTGGAGGGGTGCACTTTGGAGTCTCAGCCTTGGGTGCTGGAGGACCTTCTCCCGGCTCTGACCTGATTGCTAACCAAACAACCCGACCACTAACCAGACAAAGAACAGGTTTTGACTGAAATGTTTTGGTGATGGCTCACAAGCAGCGTTGAGCTTTTCCTACACACTAACAATTGGTTATGAAGTCCAGGCATGGTTGGGTGTGGAAGCCCAGGAACAGTTTGGGTATGGATGAAAGGGATGCAGGGGCGTAACAATAGACCCTGCAAGGGATGCAGCGCAAGGGGGCCCTGTGGGGAGAGACTGACAACTAAGGGCATGGAGAAAAAAAACTTTCTGCTCTCTACACAATTGTAATAATGACTGCATCGGCTCAGCCGCTGCTCAGCCAATCATAAAAAGTTTTGCAGACAAAGATGTGTAGAGTCCTTTTTCAGTGTTCAGCAGGGACTTCTCTACCCCCGGCCTTTCTACCCCTCCCCAAGTGCTCTGTACTGAAGTAATGCTGGAGGAGTCTGGGCAAAGAGAGAAAAAGCTTTCTGTTCTCTGCACAGTTGTTCTAATGACTGCGTCTGCTCAGCCACTGATAAGGAATCATACAAAGTTTTGTAGACGGTCCCTATTCAGGGTGGAGGGGGCCCCATCCAAAGTTTTGCAGGGGGGCCCAGTGATTTCTAGTTACGCCACTGAAGGGATGGGTTCTAGAACCTCTTCTTCTGTGGTAAACCGCTGTGTCCTCATTAGTGGGCGTCCACTTCCTCTCCCAGGAAGAAACACAAGACACCCCAGACCCTTTTTTTAAATGTCCTCCTGAGGGGGAGATTCCCAAGGTGGACAAAGACAGCCATAATATCCTAATAGTGTCCATACACGGTACAATTTTTTCCTTTTTTTCTTTTTTCGATCAGAGAAATTTGATCAATTATTCCGTTTGGTCAAATCGTTTTTACAATTCTGTTCAAGGTTCCATACAGGAACATTCAATTTTTCCGAAAATGCAAGAAAAATGATCGAATATGAAGAAAAAGTTGGTTGGTTTATCTAATAAAAGTATTTTCTTATAGAACCTACCATACACTAAACAATTTTACAAATAATCGCCCAGATTGTTTCAACATGTCCCATCAGATTTTTATTTAAAAAAAATTAAATAATTGTTTGGTTTTTTTCATGATCGGAAAAAAGATTCTTTTCAATGATTTTTCACTCTATTGGAATGTTTTGGGAAAATTTAACGTTTTTATTGTACCGTGTACGGGCAGCATGACAGAAGAAAGAAAATCTCAGCCTTCTTCGCTTTATCCAAAAACTAAAAAATACAATGATTTGCTTTCATTTAAAAAGATATAATTTCAAAAGAAAATAAATAAATTGAGCACAAGTTCTGGTAGTTTGCCTTGTCAGGTCTCTGGGGTAACGTTTTGGATTTTCTCATTGTGCGGGGTACAGCAGGCGGGCGGCATTAACCCCTCGTTGTGCGGGGTACAGCAGGCGGGCGGCATTAACCCCTCGTTGTGCGGGGTACAGCAGGCGGGCGGCATTAACCCCTCGTTGTGCGGGGTACAGCAGGCGGCCGGCATTAACCCCTCGTTGTGCGGGGTACAGCAGGCGGCCGGCATTAACCCCTCGTTGTGCGGGGTACAGCAGGCGGGCGGCATTAACCCCTCGTTGTGCGGGGTACAGCAGGCGGCCGGCATTAACCCCTCGTTGTGTGGGGTACAGCAGGCGGCTGGCATTAACCCCTCGTTGTGCGGGGTACAGCAGGCAGCCGGCATTAACCCCTCATTATGCGGGGTACAGCAGGCGGCCGGCATTAACCCCTCGTTGTGCGGGGTACAGCAGACGGCCAGCATTAACCCCTCGTTGTGTGGGGTACAGCAGGCGGCCAGCATTAACCCCTCGTTGTGCGGGGGTACAGCAGGCGGGCGGCATTAATCCCTCGTTGTGCGGGGTACAGCAGGCGGCCGGCATTAACCCCTCGTTGTGCGGGGTACAGCAGGCGGCCGGCATTAACCCCTCATTGTGCGGGGTACAGCAGGCGGCCGGCATTAACCCCTCGTTGTGCGGGGTACAGCAGACGGCCAGCATTAACCCCTCGTTGTGTGGGGTACAGCAGGCGGGCGGCATTAACCCCTCGTTGTGCGGGGGTACAGCAGGCGACCGGCATTAACCCCTCGTTGTGCGGGGTACAGCAGGCGGCCGGCATTAACCCCTCATTGTGTGGGGTACAGCAGGTGGCCGGCATTAACCCCTCGTTGTGCGGGGTACAGCAGGCAGCCGGCATTAACCCCTCATTATGCGGGGTACAGCAGGCGGCCGGCATTAACCCCTCGTTGTGCGGGGTACAGCAGACGGCCAGCATTAACCCCTCGTTGTGTGGGGTACAGCAGGCGGCCAGCATTAACCCCTCGTTGTGCGGGGGTACAGCAGGCGGGCGGCATTAACCCCTCGTTGTGCGGGGTACAGCAGGCGGCCGGCATTAACCCCTCGTTGTGCGGGGTACAGCAGGCGGCCGGCATTAACCCCTCGTTGTGCGGGGTACAGCAGACGGCCAGCATTAACCCCTCGTTGTGTGGGGTACAGCAGGCGGGCGGCATTAACCCCTCGTTGTGCGGGGGTACAGCAGGCGACCGGCATTAACCCCTCGTTGTGCGGGGTACAGCAGGCGGCCGGCATTAACCCCTCGTTGTGTGGGGTACAGCAGGCGGCCGGCATTAACCCCTCGTTGTGCGGGGTACAGCAGGCGGCCGGCATTAACCCCTCGTTGTGCGGGGTACAGCAGACAGCCAGCATTAACCCCTCGTTGTGTGGGGTACAGCAGGCGGGCGGCATTAACCCCTCGTTGTGCGGGGGTACAGCAGGCGACCGGCATTAACCCCTCGTTGTGCGGGGTACAGCAGGCGGCCGGCATTAACCCCTCGTTGTGTGGGGTACAGCAGGCGGCCGGCATTAACCCCTCGTTGTGTGGGGTACAGCAGGCAGCCGGCATTAACCCCTCATTATGCGGGGTACAGCAGGCGGCCGGCATTAACCCCTCGTTGTGCGGGGTACAGCAGACGGCCAGCATTAACCCCTCGTTGTGCGGGGTACAGCAGGCGGTTAGCATTAACCCCTCGTTGTGCGGGGTACAGCAGGCGGCCGGGATTAACCCCTCGTTGTGCGGGGGTACAGCAGGCGGCCGGCATTAACCCCTCGTTGTGCGGGGTACAGCAGGCGGCCAGCATTAACCCCTCGTTGTGCGGGGGTACAGCAGGCGGCCGGGATTAACCCCTCGTTGTGCGGGGTACAGCAGGCGGCCGGCATTAACCCCTCGTTGTGCGGGGTACAGCAGGCGGCCGGCATTAACCCCTCATTGTGCGGGGTACAGCAGGCGGCCGGCATTAACCCCTTGTTGTGCGGGGTACAGCAGACGGCCAGCATTAACCCCTCGTTGTGTGGGGTACAGCAGGCGGGCGGCATTAACCCCTCGTTGTGCGGGGGTACAGCAGGCGACCGGCATTAACCCCTCGTTGTGCGGGGTACAGCAGGCGGCCGGCATTAACCCCTCGTTGTGTGGGGTACAGCAGGCGGCCGGCATTAACCCCTCGTTGTGCGGGGTACAGCAGGCAGCCGGCATTAACCCCTCATTATGCGAGGTACAGCAGGCGGCCGGCATTAACCCCTCGTTGTGCGGGGTACAGCAGACGGCCAGCATTAACCCCTCGTTGTGCGGGGTACAGCAGGCGGTTAGCATTAACCCCTCGTTGTGCGGGGTACAGCAGGCGGCCGGGATTAACCCCTCGTTGTGCGGGGGTACAGCAGGCGGCCGGCATTAACCCCTCGTTGTGCGGGGTACAGCAGGCGGCCAGCATTAACCCCTCGTTGTGCGGGGTACAGCAGGCGGCCGGGATTAACCCCTCGTGCGGGGTACAGCAGGCGGGCGGCATTAGCCCCTCGTTGTGTGGGGTACAGCAGGCGGCCGGCATTAACCCCTCGTTGTGCGGGGTACAGCAGGCGGCCGGCATTAACCCCTCGTTGTGCAGGGTACAGCAGGCGGCCAGCATTGACCCCTCGTTGTGCGGGGGTACAGCAGGCGGCCAGGATTAACCCCTCGTTGTGCGGGGGTACAGCAGGCGGCCGGCATTAACCCCTCGTTGTGCGGGGTACAGCAGGCGGCCGGCATTAACCTCTCGTTGTGCGGGGTACAGCAGGCGGCCGGGATTAACCCCTCGTTGTGCGGGGTACAGCAGGTGGCCGGCATTAACCCCTCGTTGTGCGGGGTACAGCAGGCGGGCGGCATTAACCCCTCGTTGTGCGGGGTACAGCAGACGGCCAGCATTAACCCCTCGTTGTGTGGGGTACAGCAGGCGGGCGGCATTAACCCCTCATTGTGCGGGGTACAGCAGGCGGCCGGCATTAACCCCTCGTTGTGCAGGGTACAGCAGGCGGTTAGCATTAACCCCTCGTTGTGCGGGGTACAGCAGGCGGTTAGCATTAACCCCTCGTTGTGCGGGGTACAGCAGGCGGCCAGCATTAACCCCTCATTGTGCGGGGGTACAGCAGGGGGCCGGCATTAACCCCTCGTTGTGCGGGGGTACAGCAGGCGGCCGGCATTAACCCCTCGTTGTGCGGGGGTACAGCAGGCGGCCAGCATTATCCCCTCGTTGTGCGAGGTGCAGCAGGCGGGCGGCATTAACCCCTCGTCGTGCGGGGTACAGCAGGCGGGCGGCATTAACCCCTCATTTTGCGGGGTACAGCAGGCGGCCGGCATTAACCCCTCGTTGTGCGGGGTACAGCAGGCGGCCTGCATTAACCCCTCGTTGTGCGGGGTACAGCAGGCGGCCGACATTAACCCCTCGTCGTGCGGGGTACAGCAGGCGGGCGGCATTAACCCCTCGTTGTACGGGGTACAGCAGGCGGGTGGCATTAACCCCTCATTTTGCGGGGTACAGCAGGCGGCCGGCATTAACCCCTCGTTGTGCGGGGTACAGCAGGCGGCCTGCATTAACCCCTCGTTGTACGGGGTACAGCAGGCGGCCGACATTAACCCCTCGTCGTGCGGGGTACAGCAGGCGGCCGGCATTAACCCCTCATTGTGCGGGGTACAGCAGGCGGCCGGCATTAACCCCTCGTTGTGCGGGGTACAGCAGGCAGCCGGCATTAACCCCTCGTTGTGCGGGGTACAGCAGGCGGCTAGCATTAACCTCTCGTTGTGCGGGGTACAGAGGCGGGCGCGGTGCCATCGTCCTGCTGGCAGGAAGTGATTCCGCTGATAAACGCACTTCTCAGTGTCTGCCCTGATTTAAACACGCCAGCGTAGCTAAACTTTCCGGACGTGTGCAAATATGGATGAGATTTGTGGCTGCAATTACAGGCGGCGGACGCTCGGTGAGCAGGAGCTGGCACGGGGACGCCGGACGGGCACCGCCAACATCTGCAGCTGCAGCAAGAAGACCTGTCACACTTCACCGGCGGTGGCAATTTACCGCCTCGCGCCTCCCTGCCCCACCAGCTACTCTCATTACGTTAACTTTAAATATTGCTGACACAAACAGCCCCGGCAGCAGCGTGTGAAGGACGATCGCAGACATGGCCGCCGTGGGGAAGAGTCCTGGCTTCTGCTGATGGGGGGAGGATGGGCCTGTCCTCTGCTGGGGTCCCTGGTTCAGGGTGCAGAATGGCCACAGCCAGCTTTATTGTACAAGCAAACCAATCAACAAAATACTCTTCACCTTAAAGTGAACTTTTAAGTGAAAATAGACTGATGCAGAGCTGAGACGAGGTCCTCCAGCAACCAAGGCTGAGACACCAATGTGTGCCCCCTATCCCTCCCACCCCAGCCGTCACACACTGATTGCTATTAGACTAAGAGGCACCCCAGGGCCCCCAACTCCCCCAACACCTTGATCTCTAGTTATCTGACTTTCAATCACTGACATGTATCCCCTTTTCTTATTTCTCTCTGCTTCAAACACAATAGGGGAATGATAGCTGAGTGAGTTGTGCACCCCTCGTAGGCTGCGCCCTGAGGCTGGAGCCTCTCTTGCCTCTGCCTCAGCCCAGCCCTGGACTGATGAGATAAACCATTGTACCTATCCTTCACCTAAAAAATTAAAAAAAAATTGTATTTTTTTTTTATTTTTTAGAAATCTCACAGTTTTATGTTATGTTGAAAAATGTAAAATAAATAGAGCAATGACACAGTCATTCCATGTCTCAGTGAGCTAAAATATACTAACTATTGACTGACTTTTTTTTAATCTATCTCCTGCTCTCAGAAGCTGTTCTCTGCCGGGAAAGTGTTTCAATTCCTCATCAGCAGGGCCAATTCAAGCTCCAGTGGGGCCCCAGGGTAAAGGTAGCCCCAAGGCCCCCTTACCTCTCCACCACCTGGGCAAAAATAACCCTGCCCCCCCCCCCTCCCCAGCAGATTCTGCCCCCACCTTCTTATCAGTGAAGCTTACCTGTAGTCTTGGTCCTGAATAGAGAGAAAATGTCAGTTGCACACCTGTATAGTTAGCTCTTTCAGGCAGGGGAAGAAAAAGTATCACAGCCTAGTTATTGGTATGCTGAACACTTTACATACACATGTCTATCTCATCATGTCACCTCAGGTACACTTTAGCCCTATCACCTGCAGGGAAACGCTGCAGATTTGGCACAATCTGAACATAATGAAAATGGGCCCTTTAAGTGATATGAAACTCAGCATTTCCTCTTTGTTCTAAAAGATTATTTACAGAGTAAAATCTACTACCACAAAAAAATGTAGCAGTACAGCATTCAAACGGTTAAACACAGCACTTTGTTCTTCAGTGGAAAGCTCATTGCTTCAGTGGAAAGCTTTTGGCCACTTCTAAAGAGGTAATAACATTAGGTAATGTCACAGGAGCCCTAGTGGTCAGACCGCGAAATGCCTTCCAAACGGTGCCAGCGCACGGATCGTGCGAACTCTGGTCGCAGTCAATGCGTAGGAACCGTTGGGAATTGGCCGCAGACAAACCAGAAGGGAGCCTGTGAGGTACGGTAATTACAACTTTACACACTATTTCAGGGTATCTGCCACCACCTCTGTTTTCTGAGACAGGGGAACTCACTAACTGGCTATTTCTCGACCTGCAAATAAAACGGTTAAAACACGCTGTATTCTGTCTAGATATCAACAATAGTAGCGTCTCTTCAGAGACCTGAGTTCAGTTTCTGTGTATGCTGAATAATAGGGTAGCTGGAACAACAAATGACGATAGCGTCGATTTATGGAAAGCAATATAAATAATTAATATATACAGACAATTATTAAAATCAGTCCTTGGTTTCAAGTTCCGCAAAGTTCTTTGTTTCAGTTTAATTTAAAATCCAAGCAAAATGGAAAGTGTCCTTTGTTCAGTTCAGACAAGATGGCCGTCAACCACATGGTCCCCTGGCTGGCAGAGTGCTTTCGTGAAGGTGGAATTTGGAGGACTGAAACCCCGCCTGCCAGCCATGTGGTTTTGATGAAGCTGGTTTGGGGGTGGGGCAATGCCGGCCCCCTCTGAGTTACCCACCAATGACAGTTCATTCCCTCTGAGAGATTTTAGGTTTTAAACTTACAAACTGCCGTACCTCACAAATGATACACGTTATATTTAGGGGGATAACAGATTCATACTTGTCGGAAAATACAGATTAATATGACATCAGACATGGCTAGGGCAGCGGGTCCAGTTCTTGAGAAGGATCATACCTCAATAACCGGATGGACTATCACAATGAATTTCATATCAGCACGATGGCCAGATTTTACCGAACAATACGATATGAATTTCATAGCTGTGCGATATACGGTTTTTGTATACCGACAGGAAATCATACCACCCATGCTTTCTTATTCTGTTTATCTGGCTCCGGCCAGTCTGGGGAAAAAGCAGTGCTTTGAATAGCACCCTGCTGGGATTAGCTTCCTGAACACAAGGGTTTGCTCCTGCTCATAAGCATATCAAAAGAGCCATCCTGCAGTTAAGCTAATGCTCCTACACAATCAATCCAGATTCTATTGATCTGAAGCGCAATCAATGCAGAGAATCGAGTCAGATCGCTTTTTCTTCACGGGCGGTTCCAGGACGCGTCTGCGGCCCCGCAACCGTCCATGACAGGTAATAACATTAACTTTTGTTTACATTCCTTTGTCAGATACATTTAGTAAACACGAGCAACTGCCGAAGCTGAGCTGTACTGAGCTGAGAAGCAGAAAGAGCTAAGCGATCACTAGATAGGTTGTAACCACTTCCCTACCCTGTTCATTTTCACAGTTCAGCTCAGCTCTGATTCCTTTGGCAATAACTTTATAAATAATTATCACAACTAAATGATCTATATATTGTTATATTCAGGACAAATTAGGCTTTTTGTGGCTGATATTTGTCTTTATTAATGACCTTATTTTCTATGTATTTTAAAGGAAAATAAGGAAAAAAAGTGAAAAAATACATAATTTTTCTACTTTCATATATTATAGCTTTAATGTAAATAGCTTCTCTTGTACATTAAACTACACGTTTTATTTGTCTATCTCTCCTGTTTATTTAAACAGTTTGTTTGTTTTACTATGCATTAGTAACACATTGTATATACCCTACTCTGTTGTTACATCTGTCTGCTCCTGGAATGTTTGTTTTACACTTGTTTACACATTAATCCTGCCATTACATTCCCTGGGAGGAGCAGAGAGGAGGGGTGTGCTGTCATTCCTTTACAACTGTGTACATTGTTATCAGCTCAGAGAGAAATAAACAGTGTTATCTAGGATTTTGTAGGGACAGGAGTGCAGAGACTTATTTTCGCAGCATGGGGCAGGAAGTGGTTAACAGCAGCTATGCAATAAAATGCAATGGCAGCTTTCAGAGCAGATAAACTGTACTTTGGGAACTTGTAATTTGTAAACAGACAATATTACTTGTGCACAAAAGCAAAACATATGATAACTATATGGGTAATACAAAGTGGGAAAACACATTTTTCTTGAATGTTATGTCAGAGTTTTACCCCACTTTAAAGTGTATATTTCTGATATATACGCACACATTTATTGGCAGCACTTCCAATGCCAGAATAGGTGGTGCGTCGGCGGTACCTCCACCGGGACCGCAGCGGGATACGACACTCATTTTCTTGGTTGACCGTCACACACATCTTTGTATTGCAGAAATGTGATTTATTGAATTCACATCCCTTCCCCGGCTGCAGCCATCAATCTTCAGCGAAACAAACAGGGCTTCCAGTCCATATTCTATATTCATAAACGCTACCAGTTCATACCAATGCAGTATTAAAGAGAAAGGTGTCCACAGGGCCTGAGCCGTTCTGGGCAGAGATTTGGACTAGATGCCCCTTTTTTTCATTGCAGATTGATGGCTGCAGCACGAGAATTGATGTGAATTCAATAAATCATGTTTTTGCAGTACAGAGATGTGCGCTGGTCAAGCATGGACAATATGAATGGACTGGAGCGTTGCTGTATCAGAACTCCCCCCACCCAAACTCTCCAGGAACCCTCCAGCGATGATGTCATGATGAGGTTTTCATCTGGGTCCTCATTGTGTTCTGGGATTGGGCCGTCATGTCATTCCAGCAAGCTGGTCTTCTTCTTCCCCAGATTGAAGGGTGTCCCCTACAGCCAAGGACCACCCAATACTGAGCGGTGGGGTGGCATGAGTTTGGTGGGAAAGGGAGTTGCCATGTGTGACCCTACAGCCAAGGACCACCCAATACTGAGCCTGTGGGGTGGCATGAGTTTGGTGGGAAAGGGAGTTGCCATGTGTGACCCTACAGCCAAGGACCACCCAATACTGAGCCTGTGGGGTGGCATGAGTTTGGTGGGAAGGGGGGGTGGCCATGTGTGACCCCTTCAGCCAAGGACCCCCTATACTGAGCGGTGGGGTGGCATGAGTTTGGTGGGAAGGGGGGGTGGCCATGTGTGACCCCTTCAGCTGAGGACCCCCTATACTGAGCGGTGGGGTGGCGTGATTATGGTGGGAAGGGGGGTGGCCATGTGTGACCCCCTTCAGCCAAGGACCCCCTATACTGAGCGGTGGGGTGGCATGAGTTTGGTGGGAAGGGGGGGTGGCCATGTGTGACCCCTTCAGCTGAGGACCCCCTATACTGAGCGGTGGGGTGGCGTGATTATGGTGGGAAGGGGGGTGGCCATGTGTGACCCCCTACAGCCAAGGACATCCCTATACTGAGCGGTGGGGTGGCATGAGTTTGGTGGGAAGGGGGGGTGGCCATGTGTGACCCCTTCAGCTGAGGACCCCCTATACTGAGCGGTGGGGTGGCGTGATTATGGTGGGAAGGGGGGTGGCCATGTGTGACCCCTTCAGCCAAGGACCTCCTATACTGAGCGGTGGGGTGACGTGATTATGGTGGGAAGGGGGGTGGTGTGACCCCTACAGCTGAGGACCCCCCTATACTGAGCGGTGAGGTGGCATGATTATGATGGGAAGGGGAGTCACCATGTGTGACCCTTTCAGCCAAGGACCCCCTATACTGAGCGGTGGGGTGGCATGATTATGATGGGAAGGGGAGTTGCCATGTGTGACCCCTTCAACCAAGGACCCCCCTATACTGAGCGGTGGGGTGGCATGATTATGGTGGGAAGGGGGGTGGTGTGACCCCTACAGCTGAGGACCCCCCTATACTGAGCGGTGGGGAGGCGTGAGTTTGGTGTGAAGGTGGTGGCCATGGGCTAGTGGTGCAGGGGTCTCCGGATGTGGAGCAGGGAGTTGGGAACTTGGGAGGGTCCGAGGATTGTGTAGGAACAGCATCAGTTGGAGACCAATGCTTGGAGGAGCTTCAGCTGCCCTGCTTGCCTGGTTGGATGGTGGGACTGGTGGAGTCCCTTGACTCTGAAAATGAAGAGCCTTAAGCACCATACACATGCCAGATCAAACTCAACAATAACGAGAATCCAACTTTTGTACAGCAACCACTTCACCAGAGATCCGACCCGGAGGATTGCTTTGGCCGAGCTATAGCCTAGAGCAATGTTCTCCCGCTTACCTGGTTCCCCTGTGCTATTACTGCTGCGCCAATACGCCCCTACCCATCCACAGATAACGCCGCCCCACGTCACCACCCACATATCAACCTGCAGGCTATGACGCATCTGTCAACCTGGGCGCAGCAATGTTGCCCTAGTTATTGGGTTGCGATCCCAGTCGGGAGACATCCATCTAGTGTGTGTATAAAGAAAAAAATATGTACAAATGCTCAACAATATGTATCAAACCTCCCAGGTGCTAGCACTGGTAATAGTAAACCACCCAAAATACAGAACACCAACACCAGTTTAGCTGCACTCATAAGAGAGAGCCATTTATTTTACAAAAATATGCTTCACTGTTTGAAAATTTGATCAAAATTGCATAAGCAATTGCAGCTGCAATTGACAGCTGCAGTGCCAGAGATGTGTAAGCAGGGGAGGGGACAGCTTCAGTGTCAGAGAGGTGTACGCAGGGGAGGAAACAGCTGCAGTGTCAGAGAGGTGTAAGCAGGGGAGGGGACAGCTGCAGTGTCAGAGAGGTGTAAGCAGGGGAGGAGACAGCTGCAGTGTCAGAGAAGTGTAAGCAGGGGAGGGGGCAGCTGCAGTGTCAGAGAGGTGTAAGCAGGGGAGGGGGCAGCTGCAGTGTCAGAGAGGTGTAAGCAGGGGAGGGGGCAGCTGCAGTGTCAGAGAGGTGTAAGCAGAGGAGGGGAAAGCTGCAGTGTCAGAGAGGTGTAAGCAGGGGAGGGGACAGCTGCAGTGTCAGAGAGGTGTAAGCAGGGGAGGGGGCAGCTGCAGTGTCAGAGAGGTGTAAGCAGGGGAGGGGAAAGCTGCAGTGTCAGAGAGGTGTAAGCAGGGGAGGGGACAGCTGCAGTGTCAGAGAGGTGTAAGCAGGGGAGGGGGCAGCTGCAGTGTCAGAGAGGTGTAAGCAGGGGAGGGGAAAGCTGCAGTGTCAGAGAGGTGTAAGCAGGGGAGGGGACAGCTGCAGTGTCAGAGAGGTGTAAGCAGGGGAGGGGGCAGCTGCAGTGTCAGAGAGGTGTAAGCAGGGGAGGGGAAAGCTGCAGTGTCAGAGAGGTGTAACAGTTAATTAAGCATTACAACTATGCAATGCACATATAGGGCTTGATTCACAAAGCGGTGCTAACTGTTAGCACGCCTGTGAAAACCCCCTTAGCACGTCTAAACAAGCTTTTCGCGCATAAAACTTTACGCGCGCAAAACTTTATGCGCGTAAAACTTTATGCGCGTACTGCACAGAGCACAGGGCGCACCGCGCGAAGTGCCCATTAAAGCCTATGGGACTTAGCGCGCGTAAAACTTTGCGCGCGTAAAACTTTACGCGCGCAAAGTTAGCGCACGATCTGATTGAAAAATCCGGTGCTAACCTACTTAGCGCGTCTAAAGACTTTAGACGCGCTAAGTAGGTTAGCACCGCTTTGTGAATCAAGCCCATAGAGGTGTTCATTACTAGGCTACCATGGATGGAGGAGGGCTTCTAGTGGGCCCCTCTGGTCCAGGGGCCCCAATGTGGCTGCATCCTCTGCTTACCCTATTGCAGTTATGCAACTGACCACTGTGAACTTAGCCTGATGAAAATGAATATTGCGCCAGTTTCACTTAAGAGTACATAGAACTATTCGAAAAAAAATTGAGGCTTAATAGTGACAGAAGAAAAGAAATCAGTTTACTATTGATAACAGCTGATGATTGCTGGGATGATGGACACTGTGTCTGATTGGCAATGAGCGATCTGCATGTTTCATCTGCCACCATCCATTGATTGCTGTGTGACCCTTCTCCGCCCCTCTGCTGTGTACAGCGCTATGGAGCATGCTGGTGCCACATCCCCAATAACTGATGACAGCAGCCACCCATCACGCCTCCCTCACCCCTCATCCCTCTGCTGTGTACAGCGCTATGGAGCATGCTGGTGCCACATCTCCAATAACTGATGACAGCAGCCGCCCATCACGCCTCCCTCACCCCTCATCCCTCTGCTGTGTACAGCGCTATGGAGCATGCTGGTGCCACATCTCCAATAACTGATGACAGCAGCCGCCCATCACGCCTCCCTCACCCCTCATCCATCATCCCTCTGCTGTGTACAGCGCTATGGAGCATGCTGGTGCCACATCCCCAATAACTAATGACAGCAGCTGCCATCACGCCTCCCTCACCCCTCATTCATCATTCCTCTGCTGTGTACAGCGCTATGGACCATTCTGGTGCCACATCCCCAATAACTGATGACAGCAGCCGCCCATCACGCCTCCCTCACCCCTCACCCCTCCGCCCCTCTGCTGTGTACAGCGCTATGGAGCATGCTGGTGCCACATCTCCAATAACTGATGACAGCAGCCGCCCATCACGCCTCCCTCACCCCTCATCCATCATCCCTCTGCTGTGTACAGCGCTATGGAGCATGCTGGTGCCACATCTCCAATAACTGATGACAGCAGCCGCCCATCACGCCTCTCTCACCCCTCATCCATCATTCCTTAATCAGAGGCTTCTGCTGAAGTCCCGGCCACTAATTAGCTTCACAATGACAAGACAGTTAATGAGTTTATTCCCGCGGCTCCGCTATATATTCCGAGAGCGAGGATCACGATTCAGGCCTCTCTCCCTCCGAGTTATTCTCCCGCCACACTAGACACCACGTTTCCTCCACGCCACGCAGAGGCCGCCGCCAAGGGGTTAAATTCCATCTCCTCTGCTGGAAATTCTTTGTTCTCAGATTAGAAGAAGATTGGATAAAAATATCCGTTGATTTCCCCAAACACCGGGAGGAATAAAGCGGCGAGTCGCGGGCGCGGAGCGATCCGGCAGGAAATTCAGATCTTATCTGAAATGAGCATATTGATTGCTGTCATCACCGCCGAGCGGAAGGCAAATAATGGATTGTGGTGGGGAAATCCTGTGACCGGATTGTACAATGTGTGTCCCTCGGTTACTTCCTAAACTGGTAGCTGCAAAATCAAAACCATTTATATACCATGCAGGGTACAGGGCGTCCTTCACTCTCCGACCAACCTGTTGGTTACAAAATAAATTATATTACATTTCCTAAAGCAAACTTGAGGTGCCCCCCCTCCCCAAATAAACAGATACTGCCGCAGCTTCCCATGTTCTCCTGAAGCCCCCCACCGCTGGCCGGTCTGTAGACCTTCGTGCATGGCCAGGGGCGGTTCCTCCATGAAGTAACCTGAATCACATTCTTCAGGGCAGCAACAATTAGAGGGCAGCAAGAGGCGGCTCCCCTCCCCAAATGTACCCCCTCCTCCTCACATTCCTCCCCCTCCCAAGATGCACGGCGTCGTTTCACTCACCTGCTCTCAGTGTTCCAGCGATGGGATCTCCATCTGCCCATCCAGTGTCCTGTATCCATGGCTACAGCGGTGCCTCATGTGACCTGTTACATGCTGCCAGGTCACATGAGGCGCCGCTGTAGTCAGAGAGGAAGCAGGATTTCACGTGTGGCTGGTGATCCCATTGCTAATCTGCTGAGAGCGGGTGATGCGGCGGTGGTGCAACACATACCCAGCATCCCGGGGATCAGATGCTGCGGGCCAGCAGGGAGGAGATGCTGTGGGAGGAGGTGCAGCACATACCCGGCATCCTGGGGATCAGATGCTGCGGCCAGCAGGGAGGAGATGCTATGGGAGGAGGTGCAGCACATACCCGGCATACTGGGGATCAGATGCTGCGGCCAGCAGGGAGGAGATGCTGTGGGAGGAGGTGCAGCACATACCCGGCATCCTGGGGATCAGAGAGGCTGCGGGCCAGCAGGGAGGAGATGCTATGGGAGAAGGTGCAGCACATACCCGGCATCCTGGGGATCAGATGCTGTGGGCCAGCAGGGAGGAGATGCTATGGGAGGAGGTGCAGCACATACCTGGCATCCTGGGGATCAGATGCTGCGGGCCAGCAGGGAGGAGATGCTATGGGAGGAGGTGCAGCACATACCCGGCATCCTGGGGATCAGATGCTGCGGGCCAGCAGGGAGGAGATGCTATGGGAGGAGGTGCAGCATATACCCGGCATCCTGGGGATCAGATGCTGCGGGCCAGCAGGGAGGAGATGATATGGGAGGAGGTGCAGCATATACCCGGCATCCTGGGGATCAGATGCTGCGGGCCAGCAGGGAGGAGATGCTGTGGGAGGAGGTGCAGCACATACCCGGCATCCTGGGGATCAGATGCTGCGGCCAGCAGGGAGGAGATGCTGTGGGAGGAGGTGCAGCACATACCCGGCATCCTGGGGATCAGATGCTGCGGGCCAGCAGGGAGGAGATGCTTTGGGAGGAGGTGCAGCACATACCCGGCATCCTGGGGATCAGATGCTGCTGGCCAGCAGGGAGGAGATGCTATGGGAGGAGGTGCAGCACATACCCGGCATCCTGGGGATCAGATGCTGTGGGCCAGCAGGGAGGAGATGCTATGGGAGGAGGTGCAGCACATACCTGGCATCCTGGGGATCAGATGCTGCGGGCCAGCAGGGAGGAGATGCTATGGGAGGAGGTGCAGCATATACCCGGCATCCTGGGGATCAGATGCTGCAGGCCAGCAGGGAGGAGATGCTATGGGAGGAGGTGCAGCACATACCCGGCATCCTGGGGATCAGATGCTGCGGGACAGCAGGGAGGAGACGCTATGGGAGGAGGTGCAGCACATACCCGGCATCCTGGGGATCAGATGCTGCGGGCTAGCAGGGAGGAGATGCTGTGGGAGGAGGTGCAGCACATACCTGTCATCCTGGGGATCAGATGCTGCAGGCCAGCAGGGAGGAGCTGCTATGGGAGGAGGTGCAGCACATACCCGGCATCCTGGGGATCAGATGCTGCGGGCCAGCAGGGAGGAGATGCTATAGGAGGAGGTGCAGCACATACCCGGCATCCTGGGGATCAGATGCTGCAGGACAGCAGGGAGGAGATGCTATGGGAGGAGATGCAGCACATACCCGGCATCCTGGGGATCAGATGCTGTGGGCCAGCATGGAGGAGATGCTATGGGAGGAGGTGCAGCACATACCCGGCATCCTGGGGATCAGATGCTGCGGGCCAGCAGGGAGGAGATGCTATGGGAGGAGGTGCAGCACATACCTGGCATCCTGGGGATCAGATGCTGCGGGCCAGCAGGGAGGAGGTGCTATGGGAGGAGGTGCAGCACATACCCGGCATCCTGGGGATCAGATGCTGCGGGCCAGCAGGGAGGAGATGCTATGGGAGGAGGTGCAGCACATACCCGGCATCCTGGGGATTAGATGCTGCGGGCCAGCAGGGAGGAGATGCTATGGGAGGAGGTGCAGCACATACCCGGCATCCTGGGGATCAGATGCTGCGGGCCAGCAGGGAGGAGATGCTATGGGAGGAGGTGCAGCACATACCCGGCATCCTGGGGATCAGATGCTGCGGGCAAGCAGGGAGGAGATGCTATGGGAGGAGGTGCAGCACATACCCGGCATCCTGGGGATCAGATGCTGCGGGCCAGCAGGGAGGAGATGCTATGGGAGGAGGTGCAGCACATACCCGGCATCCTGGGGATCAGATGCTGCGGGCCAGCAGGGAGGAGATGCTATGGGAGGAGGTGCAGCACATACCCGGCATCCTGGGGATCAGATGCTGCAGGCCAGCAGGGAGGAGATGCTATGGGAGGAGGTGCAGCACATACCCGGCATCCTGGGGATCAGATGCTGCAGGCCAGCAGGGAGGAGATGCTATGGGAGGAGGTGCAGCACATACCCGGCATCCTGGGGATCAGATGCTGCAGGCCAGCAGGGAGGAGATGCTATGGGAGGAGGGACAGCACATACCCGGCATCCTGGGGATCAGATGCTGCGGGCCAGCAGGAAGGAGATGCTATGGGAGGAGGTGCAGCACATACCCGGCATCCTGGGGATCAGATGCTGCAGGCCAGCAGGGAGGAGATGCTATGGGAGGAGGTGCAGCACATACCCGGCATCCTGGGGATCAGATGCTGCAGGCCAGCAAGGAGGAGATGCTATGGGGGGAGGTGCAGCACATACCCGGCATCCTGGGGATCAGATGCTGCAGGCCAGCAAGGAGGAGATGCTATGGGAGGAGGTGCAGCACATACCCGGCATCCTGGGGATCAGATGCTGCGGGCCAGCAGGGAGGAGATGCTATGGGAGGAAGTGCAGCACATACCCGGCATCCTGGGGATCAGATGCTGCAGGCCAGCAGGGAGGAGATGCTATGGGAGGAGGTGCAGCACATACCCGGCATCCTGGGGATCAGATGCTGCGGGCCAGCAGGAAGGAGATGCTATGGGAGGAGGTGCAGCACATACCCGGCATCCTGGGGATCAGATGCTGTGGGCCAGCAGGGAGGAGATGCTATGGGAGGAGGTGCAGCACATACCCGGCATCCTGGGGATCAGATGCTGCAGGCCAGCAAGGAGGAGATGCTATGGGGGGAGGTGCAGCACATACCCGGCATCCTGGGGATCAGAGGACCAGCAGGGAGGAGATGCTATGGGAGGAGGTGCAGCACATGCCCGGCATCCTGGGGATCAGATGCTGCGGGCCAGCAGGGAGGAGATGCTATGGGAGGAGGTGCAGCACATACCCGGCATCCTGGGGATCAGATGCTGTGGGCCAAACATAGCATTCAATTATATAGTACAGTAATAAACGTCCGGTATAATGAACCATATTAAAAGGTCCTTATGTCACAATATGACGTTTAGATGAGGCCTAATCTGCTTCTGCCAGCCCCCTGCAGCCGCCCTGTGCCCTCGAAGTCCTGGAACGATGCTCCGGTCCTCCGCATCGGCTAAGTTTCATTTTCTGGCCAGTTGCTGAGCCACGTTTATAAAGCAAGTGTGAACCAGCACTTCATAAGGAATTGAGTCTGAAGGAGTCTTATTAGCAGAAAGCTTACTCTTATTCTTTTAAAGTGGACCCAAATAAATAAAAATACAAGATTTCAGAAATAGAATCTATTTTCTAAATTATAATAATAAATAGCAGCCTTTTTTTCAGCTGCATGATGACAAATATAAAATATTTTACATTTATTGGAAGAACCCCTCCCTTCCTTTCTTATTGCCGGGACAGAATCCGGCAGACTGGTGGAGTAGGAGGTGTCCAGCAAAGGAGGAATTGCTAATGGCTGCCACCTGTATAACCCTAGTTAGGAAAAGAGAAGGGTGAAAAGCATGCACTGATATGCTCATGGGCTTGAAGGAGTGTTTATTTATCTTTGTATGTGTCAGAGTGGTGCAACTAAATATCTTAAATTAAAAAAAAATGTTTGGTTTGGATCCACTTTAAGTTAGCCAATAGATGGTATAAGCCTATCATGAAGATACACACAAATAATTATCACAGCTATGTTTACTCAATGCAACAAGTCAGGGGAAAAAACCAGAATCAGACATTTAAAGTGGAACTGAAGATCATTGTAAAACAGTTTCACTGACCTGGGGCTTCTGCAAGCCCCCAGCAGCCGTCCTGTCCCGCGCCGATCCTCCACGATCCTCCGTTCTCCCGCCCCCAGCAGCCGTCCTGTCCCGCGCCGATCCTCCACGATCCTCCGTTCTCCCGCCCCCAGCAGCCGTCCTGTCCCGCGCCGATCCTCCACGATCCTCCGTTCTCCCGCCCCCAGCAGCCGTCCTGTCCCGCGCCGATCCTCCACGATCCTCCGTTCTCCCGCCCCCAGCAGCCGTCCTGTCCCGCGCCGGTCCCCCACGATCCTCTGTTCTCCCGCCCCCAGCAGCCGTCCTGTCCCGCGCCGATCCTCCACGATCCTCCGTTCTCCCGCCCCCAGCAGCCGTCCTGTCCCGCGCCGGTCCCCCACGATCCTCTGTTCTCCCGCCCCCAGCAGCCGTCCTGTCCCGCGCCGGTCCCCCACGATCCTCCGTTCTCCCGCCCCCAGCAGCCGTCCTGTCCCGCGCCGATCCTCCACGATCCTCCGTTCTCCCGCCCCCAGCAGCCGTCCTGTCCCGCGCCGGTCCTCCACGATCCTCCGTTCTCCCGCCCCCAGCAGCCGTCCTGTCCCGCGCCGGTCCTCCACTATCCTCCGTTCTCCCGCCCCCAGCAGCCGTCCTGTCCCGCGCCGGTCCCCCACGATCCTCCGTTCTCCCGCCCCCAGCAGCCGTCCTGTCCCGCGCCGGTCCCCCACGATCCTCCGTTCTCCCGCCCCCAGCAGCCGTCCTGTCCCGCGCCGATCCTCCACGATCCTCCGTTCTCCCGCCCCCAGCAGCCGTCCTGTCCCGCGCCGGTCCTCCACGATCCTCCGTTCTCCCGCCCCCAGCAGCCGTCCTGTCCCGCGCCGGTCCTCCACGATCCTCCGTTCTCCCGCCCCCAGCAGCCGTCCTGTCCCGCGCCGGTCCTCCACGATCCTCCGTTCTCCCGCCCCCAGCAGCCGTCCTGTCCCGCGCCGGTCCTCCACGATCCTCCGTTCTCCCGCCCCCAGCAGCCGTCCTGTCCCGCGCCGATCCTCCACGATCCTCCGTTCTCCCGCCCCCAGCAGCCGTCCTGTCCCGCGCCGATCCTCCACTATCCTCCATTCTCCCGCCCCCAGCAGCCGTCCTGTCCCGCGCCGGTCCCCCACGATCCTCCGTTCTCCCGCCCCCAGCAGCCGTCCTGTCCCGCGCCGGTCCCCCACGATCCTCTGTTCTCCCGCCCCCAGCAGCCGTCCTGTCCCGCGCCGATCCTCCACTATCCTCCATTCTCCCGCCCCCAGCAGCCGTCCTGTCCCGCGCCGATCCTCCACTATCCTCCATTCTCCCGCCCCCAGCAGCCGTCCTGTCCCGCGCCGGTCCTCCAAGATCCTCCGCTCTCCCGCCGCCGCTCTGTTTTGTTCCTCAACATCTAAGTTGAGGGGGAAGCGTATCCTTTTCCCCCGTTCCCGTCTGCAATAGCGATAGGACAGGATGGCTGCTGGGGGCTTGCAGAAGCCACAGGTAAGTGAAACTATTTGTTTTACAACTATCTTCTTTTCCACTTTAACTTTGTCACCTTCCCAGGATTTAGGTGTTTTTTTTATTGGTGGTAACTGTCTGCCATCTAGTGTTGCAGTTATGGAACCACACACCCTGGAAAATACTAACAGTACAATTGGTCTCCTGCCACCTAGTGGCCTTTTATGAGATCACAAACACTTAAAGGAGTTATCAGGGCAGAAGTAACAAAATAAGCGCTACTTACCTGGGGCTGCATCCAGCCCCAAGCTCCCAGCATGTTCCTCGCCGCAACTGCGCAGTCTGCTCTGGCCCACGTGGCGGTGTTTGCAGCGCCGCTCGCACAGGCGCAGTACAGGCCGACCTAGAGGGGATCGGGGCAGAGCTGTGGCGAGGGAGATTGGGGCTGGAGGAAGCCCCTGGTAAGTAGCGCTTATTTTGTTACTTTTGCCTGATAACTCATTTAAAGAGAGTCTGAAGCCAATTTAAATACTTGTTTTTACCTGTTATTTATGTTAAGCAATATGAGCAGTGCTAAAACGCTGTATTCCTGCGGTAGAACGAGGGCTTTATACCCTTCAAATCCCAGGGAAAAATTCCATGGCTTTCCAGGTCGTGGATTTTGCTGCCCGGTGAGGCAGAGCTTAAAGGGGTACTGTAGGGGGGTCGGGGGAAAATGAGTTGAAGTTACCCGGGGCTTCTAATGGTCCCCCGCAGACATCCTGCGCCCGCGCAGCCACTCACCGAAGCTCCGGCCCCGCCTCCAGTTCACTTCTGGAATTTCAGACTTTAACCCATTCAGGTTCCGTGGTTTTCACGTGAGAAATGTTCACCTCCCATTCATTAGCCTATAACTTTATCACTACTTATCACAATGAACTGATCTATATCTTGTTTTTTCCGCCACCAATTAGGCTTTCTTTGGGGGGTACATTTTGCTAAGAGCCACTTTACTGTAAACGCATTTTAACAGGAAGAATAAGAAAAAAATGGAAAAATTTATTATTTCTCAGTTTTCAGCCATTATAGTTTTAAAATAATACATGCCTCCATAATTAAAACTCACGTATTGTATTTGCCCATATGTCCCGGTTATTACACCGTTAAAATTATGTCCCTATCACAATGTATGGCGACAATATTTTATTTGGAAATAAAGGTGCATTTTTTCCATTTTGCATCTATCACTATTTACAAGTTTAAAATAAAAAAAATATAGAAATATTTCATCTTTACATTGATATTTAAAAAGTTTAGACCCTTAGGTAAATATTTACATGTTTGTTTTTTTTTAATTGTAATGTTTTTTTTTTTATAGTAAACATTTTATTTGGGTAGTTTTGGGAGGGTGGGGGGTAAACAATAGAGTTATAATGTAAATGTGTGTTCATTTTCATTTATTTTTATTTTCAGTTGTAGTATTACTTTTTGGCCACAAGATGGCGGCCATGAGTTTGTTTACATGACGTCACTCTAAGCGTAGCCCACGCTTAGAGTGGCGCATCGGGGAGGGAATGGCCAGAAAAGGCGCAGCTTCCGAGAGAAGCTGTCGCTTTTTCAGCGGGGGAGAGGAATCAGTGATCGGGCACCATAGCCCGATTCACTGATAGCCTGGCTACCGAATCCGCGGCCGGGAGTGCGCGTGCACACGCGCGAACGGCCGCGGGGGCGCGCGGTAGCGCACATGGTTCCTGGACGTAGTTTCTACGTCCAGGAACCAAAATAGGTTAAAGTCTGAAAACCACTGCGCCTGCGTTGCCCTGTCCTCGCTACCGCTGATGTCACCAGGAGCATACTGCGCAGGCCCAGTATGGTCTGTGTCTGCGCAGTACACTCCTGGTGACATCAGCGGGAACGAGGACACGGCAACGCAGGCGCAGTGGTTTTCAGACTTTAAAGTCTGAAATTCCAGAAGTGTACTGGAGGCGGGGCCGGAGCATTGGGGAGTGGCTGTGCCAACACAGGATGTCTGCAGGGGGCCATTAGAAGCCCCGGGTAAGTTCAACTCATTTTCCCCTGACCCCCCTACAGTATTCCTTTAAGGAGAACTGGAGAGAGAGGTGTATGGAGGCTGCCATATTTATTTCCATTTAAGCTATACCAGTTACCTGCTGATCCTCTGCCTCTAATACTTTCAGCCCTAGCCCCTGAACAAGCATGCAGCAGATCAGGTTTTTCTGACAATTTTAACAGATCTGACAAGATTAGCTGCATGCTTGTTTCTGGTGTGATTCAGACACTACTTCAGCCAAATAGATCAGCAGGGCTGCCAGGCAACTGGTATTGCTTAAAAGGAAATAAATATGTCAGCCTCCGTATACCTCTTACTTCAGTTCCCCTTTAGCGCTGTAGCTCAGCGTTTGTTTCAATGCACGTTTGGTGTTTTTAGCACGTATGTAAACTTTTGACAAAAAAAGTTTGCTTTAAATGTGAACAGGGAATGGCAGAAGTTTGTCAGGAACTGTTTTCCTGGAGAACTGTTCGGCCATCACTACCTATCCTACCTAATAACAGGCAAGTGTCTCTGCGTCCCATATCCCTGTGTGTTTTTATCGCTGTGCGCATGTGCAGGGATGCAGGGACACTGAGGAGAGCTGGGGAAGGACGTGTGGCTTGCATGGGAGGATGTGGCCAGGAGGGGTGGGCGTGTGCCGGCGCGGCGGGCAGGCGTGCTCATATGAGCGGTGACAGACCTAGAGCCCGTTTTTAAACGTGCTAAGGTCACTACTAGGGCTTGATTCATAAAAGAGTGCTAACTGTTAGCACGGCTGTTTTCGCGCAAATTTTCGCATTGCGCGCGCTCGTGAATTTTCGCGCAAAACGATAACGTTTTCGCGTGCAAACGCAATTTTTCCCGCTAAATCGAAAATTCGCGCTAAAACGGCCGTGCTAACAGTTAGCACTCTTTTGTGAATCAAGCCCTGTGTGTCTGTGGGTATAATCTCTTATCTCTGTGGTAGAGCATTGCTGCAGAGATCTTATGGCCCATACTCACGAGGGACAATTGTCGCCGCAACACGCGGGGCGCGCGTGTTGCGGCGACAGGTCGCCCGTGAGTATGAGCCGCGCGCACCCCGAACTGTCGCCCGTCGCTGAAGTCGCCAGGCGATTGAAATGTTCAATCGCCTGGCGACAGTCGCCGCCGCAACTCCGCCGCAGCTGTCGCTAGTCCGCGTGAGTACGCGGACTAGCGACAGCAACCTCCATTGAGGTACGCAGAGCTTCCGGCAAGCTTCCGGCGGGGGGAGGAGGAACGTCGGCGACAGCTTCCGTCATGCCGCTGGTCCCTCTTCCGCGTCTGTACGCGGAGTGACCTGGCGAGGAGCTGTCGCCGGCCTGTCGCCCACACGCTCACGTGTGCTGGCGACAGGCCACTTTTACCGCCCGTGAGTATGGGCCATTACAGACAGAGAAGGATGAATCATGAACAGAGACAATAAAGTTTTATGGGCTCCTTATTTGGGAGATAAAATCAAAGCTAAAGGTAGCCAAACACTGATAGATTTGCAGCAGATTCGACTATCAGATACATTTCTGTCAGATGCCTGTGGTGACCTGTGCGGCTGCTGTAGGTCGCTAGTCGGACGAGAGGATATTGGCACGGGACATGTCTGAGGATATTGGAATGGGAGTGACCACAAATTATAATATTTCTGGTTTATTTTTATGACTTTCCACATGAGGGGTGTAAGGAGGAAGTATCGGGACCCACTGCAGAAAGATAAATAGGACACAACTATTAAAGACCAGGGGCTTGATTCACAAAAGAGTGCTGTTAGCACGGCCGTTTTCGCGTGAATTTTCGCATTGCGCACGCTCGCGAATTTTCGCGCGAAATTGATATAGTTTTCGTGTGAGAATTTGCGTTTGCACGCGAAAATTCACGCGAAAACGCCCGTGCTAACAGCACTCTTTTGTGAATCAAGCCCCTGGGGCGTTTTTGACATTTTTTAAGCGCTGGCGATTTTCAAAATCACCCTGAAAGCGCGTGTGCAATGATTCCCTATGAGAGAGTTCACATCTGAGCAGTTCGTTTCCGATCCGCTCCGAAAAGCGGTACATGGGCCATTTTTGAGGCAATTCCGCTGCAATGGAAGGTATAGGAAAATGCAAAGCGCTCACAAAATCGCTTTGTGCGGCAATTGCGTGAGCCTTTTTAACCCATTCAGGTTCCGTCGTTTTCACGTGAGAAATGTTCACCTCCCATTCATTAGCCTATAACTTTATCACTACTTATCACAATGCACTGATCTATATCTTGTTTTTTCCGCCACCAATTAGGCTTTCTTTGGGGGGTACATTTTGCTAAGAGCCACTTTACTGTAAATGCATTTTAACAGGAAGAATAAGAAAAAACGGAAAAAATTCATTATTTCTCAGTTTTCAGCCATTATAGTTTTAAAATAATACATGCCTCCATAATTAAAACTCACGTATTGTATTTGCCCATATGTCCCGGTTATTACACCGTTAAAATTATGTCCCTATCACAATGTATGGCGTCAATATTTTATTTGGAAATAAAGGTGCATTTTTTCCGTTTTGCATCTATCACTATTTACAAGTTTAAAATAAAAAAAATATAGAAATATTTCATCTTTACATTGATATTTAAAAAGTTTAGACCCTTAGGTAAATATTTACATGTTTTTTTTTTATTGTAATTTTTTTTTTTTTTTATAGTAAACATTTTATTTGGGTAGTTTTGGGAGGGTGGGAGGTAAACAATAGATTTATAATGTAAATGTGTGTTAATTTTAATTTTTTTTTTTTTTACAGGTGTAGTATTACTTTTTGGCCACAAGATGGCGGCCATGAGTTTGTTTACATGACGTCACTCTAAGCGTAACATACGCTTACAGTGACTCATCGGGAAGGGAACGGCCAGAAAAGGCGCAGCTTCCGAGAGAAGCTGTCGCTTTTTCAGCGGGGGAGAGGAATCAATGTATCGGGCACCGTAGCCCAGGGCCGGGCCAAGGCATAGGCTGGAGAGGTTCCAGCCTCAGGGCACAGTGTAGGAGGGGGCGCAGAATTCATTCAGTTGTCATTCCTAATTGTGTTTGAAGCAGAAAGAAATAAGAAAAGGGGATACATGGCAGTGACTGCAAGCCAGATAACTAAATATTAAGGTGTTGGAGGGGTTGTGGGCCCTGTGGCGCCTCTTAGTCTAATAGCAATCAGGGTGTGATGGCTGGGGTGGGAGGGATGGAGGGGCGCACTTTGGTGTCTCAGCCTTGGGTGCTGGAGGACCTTGTCCCGGCTCTGCCGTAGCCCGATACATTGATTCCCTGGCTACCGAATCCGCGGCCGGGAGTGCGCGTGCACGCGCGCGATCGGCCGCGGGAGCGCGCATGGTTCCTGGACGTAGAAACTACGTCCAGGAACCAAAATAGGTTAAGAATAAATACTGTATTTATTCTTTTCTAGATCAAAAGCGTTCACTTCCTGAACTGACATCAGGAAGTGAAAAAAACACAGTCGCTGTGCAAAATTCTCTGCTCTGCGATTAGAAAAGCGCTTAACAAAAACGTCCAATACACATAAATCGGGAAAAAAAAAACTTGTCAAAAAACAGCCAACACGAGCGTGATCGGAGCGCAATGTGAACGAGGCCCGATTTCTGTCTGTGATGTTCACAGTCGGTTCCCGTCATTGCTGAACTTGGCCTTAATTTTATCACCCTAGTTGGCCAACTATATCTAAAGCTGGCTACACACACATCGATATTGACCGCTTATTGAATCTGCCAGTAATCTATTGCTCATATACTGTATTGTATAATTGATTGGCCTTTAAGCGATATTGCGCTGTTTATCAATCTCTGTGGTGTGGGGGCAGGACAGGAGCGATGGGGGATCGATGGTCCATAACTTTGCTCTGCATTGAGCAGTACAGCACTTGCAGTTTGATTGAAGCTTGATACAGTTCTGCTGAAGCCTATGAGAATTAAACTTGCCGTGACAGAGGTTGATCACTAAACAATTAATGGAATAATGGCTAGACATATCTGGGCGTTATTGACCTGTGTATAACTCAGGGCCGGGCCGAGGCATAGGCTGGAGAGGCTCCAGCCTCAGGGCGCAGTGTAGGAGGGGGTGCACAATTCATTCAGCTGTCATTCCTAATTGTGTTTGAAGCAGAAAGAAATAAGAAAAGGGGATACATAGCAGTGACTGCAAGCCATATAACTAGAGATTAAGGTGTTGGGGGCCCTGGGGTGCCTCTTAGTGTAATAGCAATCAGTGTGTGACGGCTGGGGTGGGAGGGATGGAGGAGGGGCCTCTTAGTGTAATAGCAATCAGTGTGTGACGGCTGGGGTGGGAGGGATGGAGGAGGGGCCTCTTAGTGTAATAGCAATCAGTGTGTGACGGCTGGGGTGGGAGGGATGGAGGAGGGGCCTCTTAGTGTAATAGCAATCAGTGTGTGACGGCTGGGGTAGGAGGGATGGAGGGGCCTCTTAGTGTAATAGCAATCAGTGTGTGACGGCTGGGGTGGGAGGGATGGGGAGGAGCCTCTTAGTGTAATAGCAATCAGTGTGTGATGGCTGGGGTGGGAGGGATAGGGGAGGGGCCTCTTAGTGTAATAGTAATCAGTGTGTGACGGCTGGGGTGGGAGGGATGGAGGAGGGGCCGCTTAGTATAATAGCAATCAGTGTGTGACGGCTGGGGTGGGAGGGATGGAGGAGGGGCCTCTTAGTGTAATAGCAATCAGTGTGTGATGGCTGGGGTGGGAGGGATGGAGGGGCCTCTTAGTGTAATAGCAATCAGTGTGTGATGGCTGGGGTGGGAGGGATAGGGGAGGGGCCTCTTAGTGTAATAGTAATCAGTGTGTGACGGCTGGGGTGGGAGGGATGGAGGAGGGGCCTCTTAGTGTAATAGCAATCAGTGTGTGATGGCTGGGGTGGGAGGGATGGGGGAGGGGCCTCTTAGTGTATTAGCAATCAGTGTGTGACGGCTGGGGTGGGAGGGATGGAGGAGGGGCCTCTTAGTGTAATAGCAATCAGTGTGTGACGGCTGGGGTAGGAGGGATGGAGGGGCCTCTTAGTGTAATAGCAATCAGTGTGTGACGGCTGGGGTGGGAGGGATGGGGAGGAGCCTCTTAGTGTAATAGCAATCAGTGTGTGATGGCTGGGGTGGGAGGGATAGGGGAGGGGCCTCTTAGTGTAATAGTAATCAGTGTGTGACGGCTGGGGTGGGAGGGATGGAGGAGGGGCCGCTTAGTATAATAGCAATCAGTGTGTGACGGCTGGGGTGGGAGGGATGGAGGAGGGGCCTCTTAGTGTAATAGCAATCAGTGTGTGATGGCTGGGGTGGGAGGGATGGAGGGGCCTCTTAGTGTAATAGCAATCAGTGTGTGATGGCTGGGGTGGGAGGGATAGGGGAGGGGCCTCTTAGTGTAATAGTAATCAGTGTGTGACGGCTGGGGTGGGAGGGATGGAGGAGGGGCCTCTTAGTGTAATAGCAATCAGTGTGTGATGGCTGGGGTGGGAGGGATGGGGGAGGGGCCTCTTAGTGTATTAGCAATCAGTGTGTGATGGCTGGGGTAGGAGGGATGGAGGGGCCTCTTAGTGTAATAGCAATCAGTGTGTGACGGCTGGGGTAGGAGGGATGGAGGAGGGGCCTCTTAGTGTAATAGCAATCAGTGTGTGACGGCTGGGGTGGGAGGGATGGGGGAGGGGCCTCTTAGTGTAATAGCAATCAGTGTGTGACGGCTGGGGTGGGAGGGATGGAGGGGCCTCTTAGTGTAATAGCAATCAGTGTGTGACGGCTGGGGTGGGAGGGATGGAGGGGCCTCTTAGTGTAATAGCAATCAGGGTGTGACGGCTGGGGTAGGAGGGATGGAGGAGGGGCCTTTTAGTGTAATAGTAATCAGTGTGTGACGGCTGGGGTGGGAGGGATGGAGGGGCCTCTTAGTGTAATAGCAATCAGTGTGTGACGGCTGGGGTGGGAGGGATGAGGGGCGGGTCTTAGTGTAATAGCAATCAGTGTGTGACGGCTGGGGTGGGAGGGATGGAGGGGCCTCTTAGTGTAATAGCAATCAGTGTGTGACGGCTGGGGTGGGAGGGATGGAGGGGCCTCTTAGTGTAATAGCAATCAGTGTGTGATGGCTGGGGTGGGAGGGATGGGGAGGGGCCTCTTAGTGTAATAGCAATCAGTGTGTGACGGCTGGGGTGGGAGGGATGGAGGGGCCTCTTAGTGTAATAGCAATCAGTGTGTGACAGCTGAGGTGGGAGGGATGGAGGGGCGCACTTTGGTGTCTCAGCCTTGGGTGCTGGAGGACCTTGTCCCGGCTCAGTGGGAATGAGAGAGCGAAACTGACTAATTTGGTCTTGCAGTGAATCAGCCACAATCTTCCTCAAACCTGAATGCCCGGTACACACCATGACATCTTCTGCTTGGGGCCCAGGATGGTCCTAATCTGGCTCTGGTAGGGACTGGAGAGGTGCCAGTCTGTTTTTTGGTAGGCCACAGAGTAGGGTGCTACAGTAATCAAGACAATTAATTAAGGGGGACTAACCAATGCTAAGTTAACGCTTTTATTTTTTAACCCCATACCTATTTCACCTGGGGGGGCGGGCATCTGGGGGTCAGATGCCACCATGATCCCCCCTTCCCGCCCTACCTCAGCAGGAATGAGGGTAGTTACCGCCACTCTCCTACTGTCTACAGATGGTGGGGAGAAGCCTCTTGTCCCTGGTATACGGCTGGTATAGCTCAGGCTGTGGATCCCCACACCCCATATCATTTTTTATCATTTTTGTTTTACTTTGAATAGTACAAACAATAGGTCAAGTTGTCAGGGATCCTCATACAGCAATATTGCAGCTGTACAGCGATCCCCCTGGCCAAAGTGTTACCACTTCCACCGAGGTTGCACACTGCATACTGACCACCCAGAAACCCCGGCAGGAAATTCACTGCGCTTTCTTTTGACATATGTACATTATCACTACCGATAGGTTGATACATTATCTGTCATTTATCCACATTTACAAATCACAAGGGCTTTTTGAATTTTCCCAGTTTGTTGCCACAGTTCTCTTAAAGTGACCCCGAGGTGAGAGGAATATAGAGGCGGCCATATTTATTTCCTGTTAAACAATACCAGTTGCCTGGCTGTCCTGCTGGTCTATTTGGCTGCAGTAGTGTCTGAATAATACCAGAAACAAGCATGCAGCTAATCTGTCAGATCTGACAATAATGTCAGAAACACCTGATCTGCTGTATGCTTGTTCAGGGGCTATGGGTAAAAGTATTAAAGGCAGAGGGTCAGCAGGGCTGCCAGGCAACTGGTATTGTTTAAAACGAAATATGGCAGCCTCCATATCACTCTCTCCTCGGGTTGACTTTAACATATGCAACAAATCTGGTGATACTAGTATTTACAGGGGCTTTGCTAATACCGGTAGTAGTATAGTAGTACTGACTTCAAGGGAATTCAAGTTTAGTTCTTCAGCAATCGGAATAATATTGATCTGTTCAATCGAATGGCCGACATATCGAACACAGAGCTGTTCATCCAACCCTCGTCATTAGACATCTGTGGACTTTCTTGAGACAATATACTGTATACCTATCCTTACTGTACAACCAACAGCTTGAGAGGAACAGCTGAGCAGCGTACAGACACATAAGGGCCTTTAGGCCTCTTTCACAGCGTGACGTTAAAGAGAAACTCCGACCAAGAATTGAACTTTATCCCAATCAGTAGCTGATACCCCCTTTTACATGAGAAATCTATTCCTTTTCACAAACAGACCATCAGGGGGCTCTGTATGGCTGATATTGTGGTGATACTCCTCCCACAAGAAACTCTGAGGACTGTGGTACTCCTGGCAGTTTCCTGTCTGTGAACCTTGTTGCATTGTGGGAAATAACTGTTTACAGCTGTTTCCAACTGCCAAAAAAACATGCAGCAGCTACATCACCTGCCAGCAGTAGAAATGTCACCATGTAATAAATGTCAGAATGTAAATCAGGGATTTAAAAGATTTTTGCAATGGGCAAAAACTGACTAAATCATTTATACATAATTATTGTAAATATCAAGCACTTTTTTTAACATTATTTTCACTGGAATTCCTCTTTAAAGTCACACGTTAGAAAATTTTATAACGCAGACTAACGCACAGCAATACAAAGTGTGTGCGACATTCACAGTGCACACGTTGCGTTTGTGTGTAACGTGAGGCGTTATTAGAAGATGCTGCATGCTGTGTGTTTAGCAATGAATCTGCTGCGTTGTGTGTTGCACATGCTCAGTAATGTATTTATTTTTATATATATGTAACGTTTTCGTTCCATGACTGTGCGACGAAAACGGTGCACCAAACGCAGGGCTAAAGAATGCACTATAACCTCCAAGTTATAGTGCACAATGCGTTGCGTTAGGGGCACGTTGTGCGACTTTAACGTTGCATCAAACGCAATGTCCTGATGGGAAAGTAGCCTAAGTAATTGTTCTGGGTAACAGTTTTAGGAACTCTGCCTGTACAGACACGCTGTTTGGCTTCTGGGAATGGTCAGATTCGCTGAATTCCAAATCCAAATCATTTTCAAAATTTTTCAAAAAATCATGAAATTTGAATGTCATGCAAATATATTTTTACACTAACCATAATTAAGAGTAAATATAGTCAGTATGAATTGATGAAAATATCTTCACACTAGGTTACAATTTCTTTTAGGCCCCGTTCACACTGCACGTGTTTCCAGCCGCGTTTTGGAAACGCGTGCAGGTGGCCGACACGCACGACATCAGACATTGCATAGAGTGCACTGTCTGATGTTCACACTGCATGCGTTCCAGACCTGTGCGGTCCAGGAACGCATGCTGCACGCATTTTTTGTAAAAACGCGCGGCTGTCCCATTCACTTTTCAGTGATGGGATCAGCCACGCAACGCACACAAACGCGGATAGCGTGCGTTCGCATGCGTTGCGTTCCGCATGCATGGCCATCCGCGTTTGTGATGTGAACGGGGCCTTACAGTTTTTGTTTTTCGAAGTCCTGTGATGTGCTCAGGAGACGATTCTCGCTATCTTCCGTCCTCCTCCGAGCGCTGTAATAACAGCGCAGGAGATTTGGGTGCAGCCGGCGCCACCAGAGGCCGGAATAGGAATTACAGCTATAGCGGCGCACAGCGAGTAACTTCAGCGCTGTCAGAAGACGGAACTGAAGTTACTTTTAAAACACTGTAATTCTGCCGCCAGCTATAGCTGGAAGCCAAATGATATAATTCCCCACCATCCACATGGACCTGGAGGGGGAATAGTAATTACCGCTGCCAGGCCCAGGACTTGTGCAGCAGCAGGATCAGCTATATACCGGCTGTATCCTGCGCCCAAGTCTCCTGGTGGCGAATTTATATGTATGCATCCTTCTCTGTCCCCTGATGGCAGCGCTTGAAGCCCCCGAAACCACAGCCGACACAAGGAAAATCGGCTGTAGCGCAGTAGCACCTGCAATATTTACCTTCCCCGGCTCCAGCGCAGGCGCAGTAGCAGCTCCCCGATGCGCAGCTCTACAGCGCAATAACCTCAAATGACCAATATATTACAGATCACTGCTGCAGGGAGATAACAATATGCTACCAAATAAGAAAAAGAGCCCTAAAAAAAAGTGAGAACCATAAAAAAGTCACCATTATGCGGATATCAAGTGTGAAACAGGTAACAACTTTATTAGTAAAACATCAAAGAATACTATTAAAACCAGTAAAAAATCCCCGTATACTGACAGTAATCAGATCCTCTGGTAATCCACAATGAATATCACAATATCTAATGAATAAAGGTAAATTGCACTAAACTATACGGAAGCCCAGAAATGATGCTGCGGTGTGAAATCATCCCACAGCAAACAAAGTGCTGGTGCAAAATAACCACAGTAACAACTTTATAAAGTGCAATATGGAAGTGAAGCAATATAGCAAAAAACTGTGCTGTCTGGCATAAGGGCAGCACTCTAAAGAAACCTAGTGCGATACAGTCAAAACAACCGCAATGTGCCATCAATAATATAAAGCTCATCCGTAAAAGACTTACGTGTGAACCAATAAGTACCAAAAAAGAAGGAATGTATCATGCGCTGTAAAATAAGCAAGAGGGCTTACCAAAGTGGTGGTGGATCCAGGCGCGGGGATTGCGCCTACCGCGCTCGCAGACGGCGTATGCTTCAATGGAGGCTCTACTGCGCAGGCACGAGTCGCCTGTACCAGCACAGTAGACCGTCTGAGCCCATCGGGGAGCTGCTACTGCGTCTGTGCTGGAACCGGGAAGAGAAAAAGAGAAAATATTGCAGGTGCGATTGCACTACAGCCGACTTTCCTTGTGTCGGCTGTGGTTTCAGGGGCTTCTTGCGCTGCCATCAAGGGACAGAGAAGGACGGGGGAAGCCTCTAGGATCCAGAGGTTTTCCCCTCCCATGTAGTACCCCCCCGGGGACTTTTTTTAACTTTACTGTGTCTCTTTAATGGCTGACTGATAAAGTTAAATTCTGTGAGCTTTCGAGGATCTAGTTCCCTTCTTCAGGCATATTTCCAGAGGTTAGGTAAAATAAAAGGCATTACTTTTACAAAACTTTGTTTTTTCTGCCTACATAATTTGCTTGGCTAACACGGTAACGAAACTGTTTTGCTTCTCTAACTTTTAGAAACTTATGTGTCAGAATTCTGTGATTTCAAATTTTAACTTGAAATTGCACGATTCTGATGCAAACACCAGATTTCCGAACTATCCATGCGCTGATCCATATTGGAAACAGTGGACCGGTCTATCGCGTTCTATGGAGCAGGAGGGGGGGGGACGAGAATCAGGGGGGAGGGGATGGAAGAGTGCATAGCGCTGAACGACAGTGATTGTGTCATTTGTTTAACGACCTAGTCTGGCAGGTCAGTAAATGACAATGGGGACACCTGTACTGTCACCTGGGATTATCATACATGATCAGGCCAGCTGACAGTATCTTGCACCTGTACTGTCACCTGGGATTATCATACATGATCAGGTCAGCTGACAGTATCTTGCACCTGTACTGTCCCTGGGATTATCATACATGATCATGTCAGCTGATAGTATCCTGCACCTGTAGTCATGCAATGCTTATATTGTGGATGGAGGTGCAGCAATCTGTGAGACAGACCACTGATGAGATATTGAGCCGTATATCAGTGTCCGGCTGTGAGGCCCCGTGCACACCAAAACCGCTAGCAGATCCTCAAAACGCTAGCGGTTTTGAAGTAGATTTCAGAGCGATTCTAGGCATGTTTAGAGAGGTTTTCTAAACATACCTAGCGTTTTTGGGAGCGTTTTTGTAGCAGATTACAAATATTGTTACAGTAAAAGCTGTTACTGGACAGCTTCTGTAACAAAAACGCCTGGAAACCGCTCTGATCTAGCGTTTTCCAGAGCGGTTTGCGTTTTTCCTATACTTTACATTGAGGCAGAAACGCTTCTGCAAACTGCAAATGTGCAGCAGGAGGCACGTTTGCGGTTTGCTAACAACCTCAAACCACCGGTTTGCACCATCCCATTGAAATACATTAGCCAAGCGGTTTCACTGGCGGATGCGGTTGGCGGATCGCTCCTAAAACCGCTTGGTGTGCACTGGGCCTCACTGGCCGAGCTGGACTGCTGGGTCTGTGATGACCAGCGTGGAGGAGCACTGCCCGAGGCTGCCACGGTCTGTTCCACCCTCACATTTGTGAGTCGCAGGGCTGGTCCCTTCCCTCTCTTCCTCATACCTGCAGCTCTGCTGTGTGCACAGTGCAGGCAACATAGCTGGGGACTGCCAGTGGAAGGGGTATTCTGTTACTGAGCATTGCCTGGTGTCCCTTGAGGAAGGAATACTGAGCATAGTCTACAGACCGGCAATCTCCTGAGGAAGGAGTACTGAGCATAGTCTACAGACCGGCAATCCCTGGAGGAAGGGGTACTGAGCATAGCCTGGTGTCACAGGAGGAAGGAGTACTGTGAATTGCCTGATGTCACAGGAGGAAGGTGTACTGAGCATAGTCTACAGACCAGCAATCCCTGGAGGAAGGGATACTGAGCATAGTCTACAGACCGGCAATCCCTGGAAGAAGGGATACTGAGCATAGTCTACAGACCGGCAATCCCTGGAGGAAGGGGTACTGAGCATAGTCTACACACCGGCAATCCCTGGAGGAAGGTGTACTGAGCATAGTCTACAGATTGGCAATCCCTGAAGGAAGGGGTACTGAGCATAGTCTACAGACCGGCAATCCCTGGAGGAAGGGATACTGAGCATAGTCTACAGACCGGCAATCCCTGGAGGAAGGGGTACGGAGCATAGTCTACAGACCGGCAATCCCTGGAGGAAGGGGTACTGAGCATAGTCTACAGACCGACTATCCCTAGAGGAAGGGGTACTGAGCATTGTCTGATGTCAAAGGAGTATGGAGTACTGACCGCTGTCTCTCTGTCCTGGGAAGGAGTACTGAGCGCTGCCTCTCTGTCCTGGGAAGGAGTACTGACCGGTGTCTCTCTGTCCTGGGAAGGAGTACTGAGCGCTGCCTCTCTGTCCTGGGAAGGAGTACTGAGAGCTGCCTCTCTGTCCTGGGAAGGAGTACTGAGCGGGCGCTGCATATCTGTCCTGGGAAGGAGTACTGAGCACAAGAGTACAGTGATCCCTTATTGGATACACAGTGATCAGGAATTATGGCTGGGATTGGAGCTATTATCTTCAAAATGTGAGTTCTGCTCCCTCCATGGTCTCTGGGGTCACTGCTGGTGTGTTTGTCTGTACAGTGTCTGTGTAGTGTGTGTATGTGTACAATGTGTGTATGTGTACAATGTGTGTATGTGTACAATGTGTGTATGAGTACAGAGTGAGTATGAGTGTGTCTAGTGTGTATGTGTAGTGTGAGTATGAGTGTGTCTAGTGTGGATGTTTACAGTGTGTGTATGAGTGTGTCTGGGGTCACTGTGGTGTGTTTGTCTGTACAGTGTCTGTATAGTGTGTGTATGTGTACAATGTGTGTATGAGTGTGTCTAGTGTGTATGCGTAGTGTGAGTATGAGTGTGTCTAGTGTGTATGTGTACAGTGTGTGTATGAGTGCGTCTAGTGTGTATGTGTACAGTGTGTGTATGAGTGTGTCTAGTGTGTATGTGTACAGTGTGTGTGTGTATGAGTGTGTCTAGTGTGTATGTGTACAGTGTGTGTGTATGAGTGTGTCTAGTGTGTATGTGTACAGTGTGTGTATGAGTGTGTCTAGTGTGTATGTGTACAGTGTGTGTATGAGTGTGTCTAGTGTGTATGTGTACAGTGTGTGTATGAGTACAATGTGTGTATGAGTACAGTGTGAGTATGAGTGTGTCTAGTGTGTATGTGTACAGTGTGTGTATGAGTACAATGTATGTATGAATACAGTGTGTGTATGAGTGTGTCTAATGTGTATGTGTACAGTGTGTGTGCATGAGTGCGTCTAGTGTGTATGTGTACAATGTGTGCATGAGTGCGTCTAGTGTGTATGTGTACAATGTGTGTATGAGTGCGTCTAGTGTGTATGTGTACAATGTGTGTATGAGTGTGTCTAGTGTGTATGTGTACAATGTGTGTATGAGTGTGTCTAGTGTGTATGTGTACAATGTGTGTATGAGTGTGTCTAGTGTGTATGTGTACAATGTGTGTATGAGTGTGTCTAGTGTGTATGTGTACAATGTGTGTATGAGTGTGTCTAGTGTGTATGTGTACAATGTGTGTATGAGTGTGTCTAGTGTGTATGTGTACAATGTGTGTATGAGTGTGTCTAGTGTGTATGTGTACAATGTGTGTATGAGTGTGTCTAGTGTGTATGTGTACAATGTGTGTATGAGTGTGTCTAGTGTGTATGTGTACAATGTGTGTATGAGTGTGTCTAGTGTGTATGTGTACAATGTGTGTATGAGTGTGTCTAGTGTGTATGTGTACAATGTGTGTATGAGTGTGTCTAGTGTGTATGTGTACAGTGTGTGTATGAGTACAATGTGTGTATGAGTGTGTCTAGTGTGTATGCGTACAGTGTGTGTATGAGTGTGTCTAGTGTGTATGTGTACAGTGTGTGTATGAGTGTGTCTAGTGTGTATGTGTACAATGTGTGTATGAGTGTGTCTAGTGTGTATGTGTACAGTGTGTGTATGAGTGTGTCTAGTGTGTATGTGTACAGTGTGTGTGTATGAGTGTGTCTTGTGTGTATGTGTACAGTGTGTGTATGAGTGCGTCTAGTGTGTATGTGTACAATGTGTGTATGAGTACAATGTGTGTATGAGTGCGTCTAGTGTGTATGTGTACAAAGTGTGTATGAGTGTGTATGAGTGTGTATGTGTACAATGTGTGTGAGTAGTACACCCATCAGATAAAAATTATCAGGTTTGAAAGACTGAGCTTACTAAAGATGCTGCTCACATGCATAAGATCAGCTCCTGCAAAATGCTTTCATAGGGCCAGCAGTGCACACCAATAAGCGCTAGCGTAATTGCAAATGCTCAGCGTTAAGGTGATTCTAGGCACATGTCTAGCGATTTTCTAAACATGCCTAGAGATTTTTGGAGCGTTTTGGTGTAGCGGTTTTGATTTTTGTTACAGTAGAGCTGGAACTGAACAGCTTCTGTAACAAAAACACTTGGAATATCGCTCTAATCTAGCGCTTTTCAGAGCAATTTTCCACTTTCCTCTACTTGACATTGAGGCAGAATCGCCTCAGAAATCAGCAGAAATGCTGCAGGACCAGAGTTTGGGAAAAAAGCTCATCGCTCTGGTGTGATCCATCCCATCCAAATACATTAGCCAAGTGCCTTTTTAAAGCACTAACAATTTTATAAATGCTCAGAAAAGCTCTTGTGTGTGCTCAGCCCTGACTCTATGATATCTGCAGATCTCATACAAGCCTTGTTTAACAGACATTCATCTGCAGATCAGATCCACCAGGATGGATCTGGAAGATTGAGAGATAAATATCTGTCGTCTGGATCTTTTGAGGTCTTTTTTTTGATCTTTGATTTTTCACTTTTCAATGATTTGTCTGTGTTCAAAATCTGTTGGCCTCATACTACATCACTCCACCAAAACCAGGTCTTCAGGGAACACCGCGTCAGTACGTGGTGTTCCCTGTCTGGCCACCAGCCAAGCAGGAAGTGACATGCACTTGTGGTTACTTCCTCCTCCGAGGTATGCAAATGTGCATGGAAGCGTATTGTAAAAATATGCTTCCGCGCATGCGCAGCACCACGTCAAAAAAACAAAACTCTGTGTCGCCATTGAGTAACATGACTTCCAAGCCGATGCAGGTCGCCGCGGATCCCGCACGGTATTGTAGTTCTGCGCTAGCGTTAGGGACTTCCGGTGCAGCGTACCGCAATGTGGGAAGTGTGAACTTACCCCATAGGCTTTATTTAGGCTGTGGTAGCAGTGCGCTTGTCTGCCACACCACACCATGCCAGTGTGAAAGGGCCTGAAGTGTGTCTAGTGTGTATACTGTGTGTATATGTACAGTGTGTGTGCATGTATAGTATGTGTGTATGGGTACAGTGTGTTTTTTTTGTACAGTATTTGCAAATAAAGTTGGTTAATTGTAGAGAATGGTTCTTTTCCGTTAGCCGGGTGCAACCACTATGTGGCGATAAAACTCTAGCGATCGCTGGCAGCAGTTACATCTTTCCCTACTATCCATGGCGGCCTGGAGGGGGAATAGTATTTAACGCCACCTAGTGGTTGCGCCCGGCTAACGGTATAGTACCTAGAGAATTTTTTTTTTTGCAGAATCCACTATATTTTGCAGACGTAAGCAATTATTTGTAATCTGCTTTTCCGATTGGCAACCACGGTAAACGTCCACATACACTGATTGGCCTGTTACTTCCGAGACTTCTGATTGGCCTAAAAGATTAAAACCACAAACACTGGTTCACACGACAGCTGGAGGCCCTGGGCTCTCTCACTGGCCTGGAATTCACCCCCACTGCCTCTATACTGAATGCTGACTGCAACACACACAATTTCTCACTCACAGCTCCTGCAATTTCCTTCCTTTATCTGGCCAGTGGTCAGCAGGCGCCAGTCAGCCAATCAGGTGCCCAGTTATACACCCTTTGCCTGCCGTACCAAATCAAGCAGGAATTGCATAAATTAGGCAGCATTCAGGTGGGAGGCTTCGGTTGGACGTAATCGTAGTAATTACGTCGCCAGGAGGACCGCCCCCATGTAGGCATCTCCCACACGGCCCCCTCCCTAACCACTCACTTGTCATCCGCATCCTGGAGGCTGCATAAAATAATTTAAAACCACAAACACTGGTTCACACGACAGCCAGGGGCCCCAGTCTCTCTCACTAGCTGGGGCCCCCAAACCACCGTGCCATACCCAGAGGGAAGTGTGGGTGGGCCCTGGACCTCTCACCCCCAGAGAATTCACCCCCACTGCCTCTAGACCAGTGTTTCTCAACATTTTATTAGTATGGACCCCTTTTAAGGCCCTGTACTCACCAAGTACCCCCTAGCATAGTAAACATTATCACAAGTACCCCTTGACAAATATATAAGTAATCGTAGTACATGCTAATTTGTTCTAAACAATTTCTAAGCATCTACTATTGCTTTTAATTAGCTAATATACTAAGTTGGTGTTGTTTAAATAAGATGTATCATTTTCTAAAACTCTAAATTTGTTACTCTTGGTTAAGTATATCAAGCCCGAGTACCCCCTGGAACCATCCGAAGTACCCCCTGGGGTACGCGTACCACACGTTGAGAACCTATGCTTTAGACTGTGTGTGTTGCAGTCAGCATTCAGTATAGTGGCAGTGGGGGAGAATATATGTGTTTTTGAGTGTGTATAGTACCTATGTGTGTGTCTGCCGACCTGTGTACACAGTACATACGTGTGTGGGTGCGGGCGTGTGCTGAACATATAACATGGTTACAGACAATGCGTGACACGGCTGGATTGTGTATATAGTAACAGCACAAACACTGCAGGGATTTAGCCCTGTATACAGTCTGGGTGTCGCTGCAGTAACAACATTATGAGGATTTTATGGTCAGGCTGATCAATATTTAATCTCAGGAATTTCTCACACTGCGTCTGCTGCTTCCGAATACGCATCGTCAAATGAGATGCTAATTATTCACAGGTGATGCAAATCTTATGCTAATTCTATGAAAATATGCGCACTTTGGAAATGGGCCAATCGAGAGCGTTAAGGCCTCTTTTCCACAAACTGTTTAGAGGCAGTGAAATGCCTCTCAAACTTTCACAACTGCTCACTGCTGCCTGGTAACTGCTTGCTGCCTGGTAACTGCTCACTGCTGCCTGGTAACTGCTCACTGCTGCCCGGTAACTGCTCACTGATGCCCGGTAACTGCTCACTGATGCCCGGTAACTGCTCACTGATGCCTGATAACTGCTTACTGCTGCCTGATAACTGCTCACTGCTGCCTGGTAACTGCTCACTGCTGCCTGGTAACTGCTCACTGCCTGGTAACTGCTCGCTGCTGCCTGGTAACTGCTCACTGCTGCCCGGTAACTGCTCACTGCTGCCCGGTAACTGCTCACTGCTGCCCGGTAACTGCTCACTGCTGCCCGGTAACTGCTCGCTGCTGCCTGGTAACCAGGGCCGGCCCGCTCATGAGGCAGGGTGAAACATTTGCCTCAGGCGGCAGATCTGGGGGGGCGGCACCCGCCTGTCCATGGATGCTGGACCCACCCGCCGAGCTGGAGGGGTATCTGGCAGAAAGGGGGTATTGGGCCTAGCGGTGGGGAGGGGGGTCGGACCCCCCGATCCCTCGCCTGGGTCCCCCGATCTGTGCTCCTCCTCCAGCGTTAAGTACCAGCCTGCATATGATGAAGAGAAAACAGGCGGGGGAATCACTCACCTCTTCCGCGTTCCATCGTGTGCTCCACTGACGTCACTTCCGGCAACACCGCCCACTGTATTGTAAGTGGACGGCCTTGCAGGAAGTGACGTCAGTGGAGCGCACGATGGAACGCGGAAGAGGTGAGTGATTCCCCCGCCCGTTGCCTCTTCATCATATGCAGGCTGGTACTTAACGCTGGAGGAGGAGCGCAGATCAGGGTACCCAGGCGAGGGAGGGGGGGGGTCCGACCCCCCTCCCCACCACTAGGCCCAATACCCCCTTTCTGCCAGCTACCCTTCCAGCTCGACGGCCCCCCTCCTTCACGGCTGGGGGGGGGGCGGCGATTTTTTCTAATTTTGCCTCAGACGGCAAAAAGTCTAGGGCCGGCCCTGCTGGTAACTGCTTGCTGCTGCCTGGTAACTGCTTGCTGAGCACACAGCTCAACAGTTCGTGGAAAAGAGGCCTAACTATTGATGAGCAGGTGAGAATGTCCTGCGCAGATGGACGCCATTATTGTGAAAACCCTTGGCGAGCTAGAAAGCCCCAATTCGCCGCAGATTTCTACAATAATGGCGTACATTCCCATTCATTTTCGCCTTTACACATTTCCGCAAATTCACTGGCAATTTCGGGGCAGAATGGCATTGAAGAATACCGACGATGTTAGCGGTTAATTGCAAAGTCCCCCCATCAGGGCCGGGCCGAGGCAGAGGCTGAAGAGGCTCCAGCCTCAGGGCGCAGTGTAGGAGGGGGCGCACAACTCACTCAGCTGTCATTCCCCTATTGTGTTTGAAGCAGAGAGAAAGAAGGGGATACATAGCAGTGAATGCAAGCCAGATAACTAGAGATTAAGGTGTTGTGGGCCCTGGGGCACCTCTTAGTCTAATAGCAATCAGTGTGTGACGGCTGGGGTGGGAGGGATGGAGGGGCGCACTTTGCTGTCTCAGCCTTGGGTGCTGAAGGACCTTGTCCCGGCTCTGCCCCCCATACATGCTAGAATCACCAAATGTGCAGGGTATGTTAGAGCAAGATTGTCAGCCATAAAATCAAATTCCATTTACCCACTGCTGTGTGTTTATTATGCAATTTACATGCAGTCTGCATTGCAAGCATTCCAATACAATCATAAATGTTTCTGCTGTAATAAATCTCAGTCAGCCTGGCCTAGGAGAGGGAAGATTGTTCACTCCCCTAATCCAATACTGCTCCTCACTGATTGGCTGAAGGCAGCTCAGTGTGACAGGAGACTGAGAAGGGAAATACACCTCACCCATCTGCAGAAGCTGCTGAAATACAATCTATGCTGTGCTCACATGTATTTACAAAGCAAGCTAACTATGACAGTGCAGTTTCTAAGAGAAAAAAAAAGAGTAAGGGAGGAAATGACATCAAGATTGGCTTCAGTTAGAGGCAGTAAAGATGGAAAATGTCTGAAACGGTTTTCTCTTTATTTACTATATAGAATTCATATAAATCAAAACATGGACAGTACAATACATATGTTATGTAAGTAGAACAGGTATCTTCTTATATATGTGTTAATGAAAATGTACATATATCAACAGAAAGAGCAGTGAATTTCCTGCCGGGGTTTCCTGGTGGTCAGTACATAGTACCTATTGTTTGCAACAACAAATAAATAATGACGTGGGTTCCTCCCTATAAACCCTCTGTAACCCCTTGTCACCCATGCAGGCTAGTATAGCCAGAATGCCGAGCCCGAACCGTGTGGGGGCTCCACAGCCTAAGCTATACCAGCCTGCATGGTCCATGGAATGTGAGGGCTCCTGGGTAGAGGGCGGCCAAGCCATGAACAAGGGGCTTATCCCCTCTGGTGCCCCAGCAGGAGGGTGGGGGTAACTACCCTAATGCCTGCGGGCGTGGCCCCTGGGGGATGGGTTCATGGTGGCAACTGCGGACCACCTTTAACAAGGGGACCCACAGATCTCTGCCCCCAGGTGAAATGGGTATAGGGGTACTGAAATACCCCTTACCCATTTTCTCTCAGAGTTAAAAGTTAAACAAAAACAACAACAAATAAGTCAGTTAACCATAAATTCTGGAAGCAGGTAATTTAGGAGCCGGAGAGCCGCGGAGGTTTGGGCTCCGCCACAGACGCCCATACAAAGCTCGTTTATAGCAGGAAATTTAGGTGCTTGCTATAAACAATATTTGTATGATTGCAATTAAGGTTAGGCATTGGGAGGGTGTGGTTAGGGTGAGGCATTGGCAGGAAGGGGAGGGAGTGGTTAGGGTTAGGCTTCGGCAGGAAGGGGAGGGTGTGGTTAGGGTTAGGCATTGGCAGGAAGGGGAGGGAGTGGTTAGGGTTAGGCATTGGCAGGAAGGGGAGGGTGTGGTTAGGAGAGATATATCCCTCCCCTCGCTGCAGTACACACCTGTGTAGGGTCGTTCATGAGAATTAACAACAAATAAGAATAAAATAAACTTTATTGGCCACTATCCTGATTGCCGTCAACATTTCTGACTTTCCTTCCATTTTCCGGGTGAAAAAACTCTTCAGATTTCAAAAGTGAAAATGAGAAACACCGTGAAACATAAAGAATTTTCACACTTTTTGTTATGTTGCACATTTGACAAGTAAGAAAACTGACATATTAATTCTCCACTGGTGACACGAAGGGCGTTTCTCACCGCTGTAACAACAGCTAACCCTGCACTAATAGTACTGAGAAATCAGCATTACCGACTAATTACACAGCCATTCCAGCCCAGAAACGCTTCACATTCTATCCTCAGATTCTTTCCCCCACAACTCCGGAGCCTATCCTGAGTTCCTGGTAATCAGGCAGCGTTTTGTTTCCTGTACTCTATGGTGATATCACTGTTGTCCGGAGCAGATAGAGAGTCTACAGGACTCCAGAACTTAAAGCGGACCCAAACCAAACATTTTTTTAATTTAAAATAGTTAGTAGCACCACTCTGACACATACAAAGATAAATAAACACTCCTTCAAGCCTATGAGCATTTCAGTGCATGCTTTTCACCCTTCTCTTTTCATAACTAGGGTTATACAGGTGGCAGCTCTCGATGGTCGGAATGCCAATTTGCGATTCCGCAGTAAATCCGCATTCCGTCATGTACCAATTACCGATTCCGCTTTCCGCTACCAATTTCCGCAATCCAATGCGGAATTTCCGCCGGAAATTGCGCAAATTCCGCCCCACTTTAACATTGATTTTCTCAAAAACTATAAGGTCTTTTTGAAAACTTTTTTTTGCATTTTGTTCAGAAGATTCTGTTTAATAAAAACCCTAAAATTTGGTGTTTCTAGGACTCACGGGGGCTTTGCTATTAACCGCTAAATTCGGCGGATTTTTACTGTAATGTAAAATGCAGAAAAAAATAGGCAGATGCAGACTTTCTGCATTTTACATTACAGTAAAAATCCACTGACTTTAGCAGTTAATAGCAAAGCCCCCATAAGTCCTAGAAACACCAGTTTTCAGGGTTTATTAAACTAAATTTTGTGAACAAGATGCAAAAAAATGTTTTCAAAAAGACCTTATAGTTTTTCAGAAAATCGATGTTAAAGTCGGGTGGAATTTCCGCGATTTCCGGCAGAAATTTCAGCGATTTCCGGCGGAAATCCGCCTACGGCACTTGCATTACCGATTTCCGCATTCCGATGCGGAAATGCAATTTCCGATCAGAATTTCGGAAATTGCATTTCCGCGGAATCCGAATGAGCACCCCTGGCAGCCATTAGCAATTCCTCCTTTGCCGGACACCATCTACTCCACCAGTCTGCCGGATTCTGTCCCGGCAATATGAAAGGAAGGGAGGGGCTCCTCCAATAAATGTAAAATATTTTATATTTGTCATCATGCAGCTGAAAAAAGGCTGCTAATTATTATTATAATTTAGAAAATAGATTTTATTCCTGATATCTTGTATTTTTAATTTGGGTCCACTTTAAGCTTTTGGACAAGTACCCTTCCTGAGTAGAATGTTTCACATAGCTGTTGTTTGTACATCTGCAGCTCCTTTCTGGATAAATTCATCTTTATCCCTGCTGAGTCTCTCTGTGAGCATCTGGGAAATATGTGCAGCACTAACTGGCTGCTTGACCTAGCCCTGACTCTTCAGTGTAAACAAACTCCTGCCTGGAAAGTTGCAGAAGCAAAGCTAACCCTTGAATGTCTGATGCAGCAGTCAGATGACTCGCTGTCATGGGGGCTCTGCAGGCGGAGGGAACTTACAAAAACAAGATGGCCACTACAGTGACACAGAGAATTTTTAGATTTTTAGAAAACTGATTTTAAAAAATTCTAAGAAAAAAAATGTTTTCTTTTTCTTTTTTAAACTTGGTAATAAGACATTTTGCTGGGGTACAATTTAATATATACCAATTTCCGAGTCCAGTATACACATTTGAAGAAAACGGACAGTGTGGGGTCCCCCCTGCCGAGCCTCTTTACCCCCTGGTCAGCCATGCAGGCCGGTATAGCCCGGACAGCGTGGGACTCCACAGCCTGAGCTATACCAGCCCGTATGGCCCTTGATGACGGGTGTCTATGGAAAAGAGGGGATGCAAAGCCCCCTCATCCCCCCAGCCCTTTCCCAAATTCTAGCTATAGTAACCTGCATGGGTGACGAGGGGTTAAAGAGGCTCCGGAGAGGGGGGACCCCACGCTGCCCATTTTCTTAAAAAGTATAAAATAAGTATACAGAACTTGGAAGAACTTTGCACATATTAAAATATTATTTTACCGGGTTTAAAAAACATTTTTTCTTTGAATTTTTTTAAAATCAATTTTCTCATGAAATACAAAGTTTTGAAAATGTTGCCCCTATCCCTTCAAAGCGCAGACAAGTGAAATCGGCCCTGGGAGACCTGGGCGCAGCATACAGCCAATATACGGCTTATCCTGCACCTGCACAAGTCCTGGCGGCGGTAATTACTATTCCTCCTCCACGCCGCCATGGATAGTGGGGGAATGATGTAATTTGGCTTCCAGTAATTGCTGGCGGCTGAATCAGGCCCAGTGCACACCAAAAACCTCTAGCAGATCTGCAAAACGCTAGATGTTTTTGAAGCAGATTTCAGAGCGATTCTAGGCATGTGTAGAGAGGTTTTCTAAACATACCTAGCGTTTTCTGGAGCATTTTTGTGTAGCAGATTACAAATATTGTTACAGTAAAAGCTGTTACTGAACAGCTTCTGTAACAAAAACGCCTGGAAAACCGCTCTGATCTGGTGTTTTTCAGAGCGGTTTTCCACTTTCCTATACTTTACATTGAGGCAGAAACGCCTCAGAAATCTAAAAAATGCTGCAGCCCTCAAGTTTGCGTTTGTGGAAAAATCGAGCCGCTCTGGTGTGCACCAGCCCATTCACTTTCATTACCAAGCGGTTTTCCCCCACAAGCGTTTTAAAAAACGCCCCAGAACCGCTCTGGTGTGCACCAGCCCTTACAGTGTTTTAAAAGTAACTTCAGATCCATCTTCTGACTGCGCCGAAGTTACTGACTGTGCGCTGCTATAGATGTAATTCCTACTACGGCCTATGGTGGCGCCGGCTGCGCCCAAATCTCCTGCGCTGGATTTGAAATGCTCGTCCAACGCAGTCTGGTTTGCAGGAATGTTTACAGCTGCCTTGTTCTTAATTTCGTATAACATGCAAAATTTTCAAATGGCTTAAGTGAAATCAATTCAAATTCAATATCGCAATTATGTGTAATCGTAATTGTAAGTTTCACGAGAAATTTTGCACAAAGGTAGCCATACACTGGTCGATTTGCCATCAGATTCGACCAACAGATAGATCCCTCTCTGATCGAATCTGATCAGAGAGGGATCGTATGGCTGCCTTTACTGCAAACAGATTGTGAATCGATTTCAGCCTGAAACCGATCACAATCTGTGTAGCTGCCGCTGCTGCCCCCCCTTGCATACATCACCTGTTCCGGCCAGCGCGAGTCCCCTGGTCCCCGCTGTCTTCTTCTCCGCTCCGGGCTCCAGACCGTTCCTGCAGCTACTGAACTTCCTGTCCAGGGGAATGTTTAAACAGTAGAGGACGCTCTACTGTCTAAACTTCCTGCCGGGACAGGAAGTTCTGTGTAGCTGCAGCCGGTCCGGAACCCAGCGCGGAAAGAAGACAGCGGGGACCAGGGGACTCGCGCCAGCCGGAAAAGGTAATGTATACCCGCTGTATTGCGTCGGTCGTCGGGCATTCGAACGCCGCTATCGACGCACTCCCGACCCGCCGGCGATCGAGAAATATGTTCCACACGGACGGATCAACAGGAATCGGCCGGAACGATCGATTTTGGACGGAAATCGATCGTTCTGTGAGCGGTGTGCGCGGCGATTTCACAGCCGATTCGATCACTGTGATCTAATCAGCCGTATGTCGGCGGGAAAATCGTTAGGTGTATGGGCACCTTTTGCGAAGTTAGCAGTTTACGACCATCACTAATTATCAGAGTTCTGTGCTGCAGCCTTCTCGGCTCTTGTACAAGCTGAACATTATAATCCTCTCCTCTCGTACTGCTGGCCGGTCGCAGATCTCGCCTCTCCGGATTATCCGGTTGAACATTCAGTGACAGTTCTTAGAGGGACACTTCAGCAGTAACAATGTCACACTGTATCAACACTACTCACCCTGCGGCCTTCCAGGGCTGACTATAAATGGATTTCAACTTCACCGCAAGGTGCGGGGCGTTAGTCACTGCTGCCTGCAAATAACTTCATGTAGAGATAAGAAGGAAAATGACATTTTCATCGCTGTGGTGCATTAGTGTGGATCGTTCCACAGGATCAGATGCGGGACTCACAGGAAAGTGCTGCAGATCCCAGACCCGATGCCCCAACAATTCTGTGAACTAGTCATTGGTTTATTTGGGGGCCTCACCCAGCTTTGGGCACAGCGGGGGTTGGGAAGAACTTTGGCATCTCAATTTTGGGAAGTCCTTGGCTCAGCCTCGCCGCCCGTCACCAACTCACTGCAGCTCCACAAACTCTAGACCAGAGTCCGGTTCTCTTTGATTTGTAAAGGTGTACAGAGATAAAATATGCTAAACGTTCAGGAGGCGGTGGTGGACCAGCCACTCCAAAACAGACACGACACGGTCAATTGAGGTAGTCACAATTTATTCACATACCCCTGGAAACAACTGGCACGTTTCGTGGGTATATTCCCGCTTCTTCAGGCAATAACAAATAGGAGTACACACAGTACAGTCTCAAGGTCACGATAAGCGCCTCTGTGATGGTTCTCTTTGATGGAGATGATCTCTACATATCAGTACTTTATTATAAGGATACTGCATTCTCCATCCCCATCATTATTTGTTTGATTGGCTGGTCACATGACCTACTAAGGTCACTGAAGGTCCCAGAAGATCAAAGTGGAGGTGATCCATGACCAGCAGCTCCACCATATGTGGTCACCAGGGGTGTAACAATAGACTCTGCAAGGGATGCAGTCACAGGGGGGCCCAGAAGCCACAGGGGGCCCTGTCCTGAGAGACTGACAACTAAGGCCAAGGAGAGAAAAAACTTTCTGCTTTCTGTACAATTGTGCTAATGACTGCATCTGCTCAGCCACTGATAAGGAATCATACAAAGGTTTGTAGCTAAACATTTGTAGACAGTCCCTATTCAGTGTACAGAGGGAGGGGCCCCATCCAAAGTTTTGCAGGGAGGCCCAGTGATTTCTAGTTACGCCCCTGGTGGTCACCTACTCACCCGTGTCTATCATGTTCAGCTTACCAAGACTTTGGTCCAGGAGGTGAATCTACCTTCAAGAGAGACCAAACATAACCCCCCTCTCCACCCCCCCCCCCCCCCCAAAACATAAAAGAACCCCTGACTGTCAGAAATGCCACCCAAAATACTTACCATGAGAAGTCCAATGATCCCTGCACAGAAGAGCAAGGCTGGTTCTGGCTACAATGGGGGCACCCCTGACAGACATGAACCCCTGACCCTAAAGCGACAATAGGGGACCCTGTGTTGAAGCCCCACCCCCCAGGGCCCAAGAGCCAACTGCTTTGCACCTTGACTTTCCCCCACTTTTAACTATTGCTCCCCAGAGACCCTGAAATGTATTTGGCAGAGGAGTGTCTCACATGTGCTCCTTTGTCAGTCCGTGGCTCCATGCAGACTGCAGTGGCGTACCTAGGGGGAGGCGACAGGGGCTGGGGGGTGACACTGGAGTCCTCTGCAGCCGCCCGTGTCTGCTGTGCCAGCGCTCCCCCCAGCTGACATGTAATGTAGAGTATTGTGCGAGCGGAACGTCGTGCTCTGTTATCTCACCTGCAGCAGAGTCCATCGATGCCCGACCTCCTATCACCGCTCAGCTCTTCCCCTGGTGTAATCACATGATGCAGGAACGCCCTCCTGCCACTAGGGGAGCTGAGCGGTGACAGGGGGCTGCATTGGTGGATTTAGCGGAGCAGGAGAGAGCAGCAGCACGACTTCAGCAGAGAAGCTGTCAGGGCTTCTTCACACTATGGGCTTGATTCACTAAACTGTGATAAGACAAATATCACACCTTATCAAAGATATCACACGTTATCAAAAGTTATCACATGTTATCAAAGTTAACACGCCTTATCAGAGTAGCATAGCGAGCGCTACAAACCCGCAGGGGCTCAGGGCAGGACGAGTGACATTACCAGTTAGCAGGCATAAGTTTGTAGTGCTCGCTATGCTACTCTGATAAGGCATGTTAACTTTGACAAAGTGTGATAACTTTGATAACGTGTGATATCTTTGATAAGGTGTGATATTTGTCTTATCACGGTTTAGTGAATCAAGCCCTATGAGTGTTTGCAGATTTTTTTTTAAGAGCTGGTGATTTTAGAAATCGCTCTAAAATCGCTTGTGCGATGTTTTCCTATGAGAGTGTCCACCTGTGAGCGTTTTGATTTCTTTGAAATCGCAAACGCGCTACATGTACCATTTTTCTGAGCGCTTTGGCTCAATGGAAGGTATGGAGAAATAATGCGATTTCCTGAGTGCTTTTATGAATAAATACATTGTGTTTATTAATTTCCGGCTAAAAGATTTCACTTCCTGACTGACATCAGGATGGAAGTGAAAAAAAATTGCTGAGCAAAAGCGCTTATAAAAACGCTTTTCTAAGCGTAAATCGCAGGGAAAAGCTCTTCAAAAAAATCACAGTATAGATCGCTCAGCACTTGCGATTTATAATGTGAAAGCCTCCGACAGATGCTGCTCCTCTCCCTGTGTATATAAATTCTGACTGGTTACTTCAGGCAGACAGCGGCCATAAAAGCATTTCAATAAACTCAGCAGCAGCACGGTGCCCGACGTGGGACTTCTAAATGCTTCTTGTATAACTGGCAAATCATGCCCCACGCCCTCTGCCTTGTCAAATAAAATATCATCCTATCCATTTTTAGTTTGTACGCTGTTTTACTTCCTTTTACGTGTAAAGAACATGAGATGTCTGACATTTATAGAGCATATTATATCCTCACCATATGTGAGATTGCGGCATTGCTAGGATCCTAAGAGATCCGCGGCACTTGGGCACGCCAGCCAAAAAAATGGGTGTGACCACGGACCAGAATGTGGGTGTGTTTATGGGTGGAGCAAAATGTACACAAGCCTAACAGCGGTCTAAGTAAGCCTGCCCAGCAACATGTTGGATGAAGCCGCCCTCACCCATGCTGTCTGGTCTGGCTTTCTGGTGGGAGGGCTGGTCTGCCACTAAGTTCTCTGGCAGACCCCCCATAGCATTCCATGACCTGCCATAAAGGCTTCACAACACCCTATATGCCCACATACAGGCACCCAGCATGCCCCCCTTTGATGTACCACAGCTCCCAGCATGGCCACCTTTGAGGCACCACAGCTGATTCTGCCAGGGGACATCCAGGGCACGCCAGAAAAGATCCATGGCACGTGCCACTGATCTTTGGGGCTAGCAATGCCCTTGTGTGAGGACCTAGAACTAGAGCTGCTCAAATCCGGAACCGGGAGATACCCGGATAGTAGCTATCCGGATATCTCCCAGTAAACCTGTGCGGGGTGGGCGGGGCAATCTTACCTGTCTGACATCTTCTTCATCCGTCCCTGGCGCCTCCCACGATACGCTCCACTCCTTCAACCCGGAAGGAGGAAGTGTTTGTAATCACGTGACCGCCACTTGGACTGCATCGTGGGAGGCGCCGAGGGACGGACCAAAGACAGACAGGTAAGACTGACCCCCCCCCACACACAGGTAACTGGGAGATATCCGGATAGAACTATTCAGATGTCTCCTAGTTCCGGATTTGAGCAGCTCTACCTAGAACCTGTCCTGTAGCGATCAGTGTGCAATAACGCGCCTTCGCTGGCCGGCACTCACTTACACATTGACCTCTCCCTCCTCCTGCCCCTTTCCACTGACAGCACACACATGGGTATTATGTGCTATTACTGCTGTGTGACTTGTTACATATTTCCACCTTCATGTAGAACACATCGCTCACCTGTCCAACCGTCGTCTAGCTTTAACCTATTGCCTTGTAAAGGTGTCCACACATTACTTGATTTTTCTGTACGATTGACTATTCAATTCGATAATTTTATCAGATTGAAGGAGAATTGATTATGCTCCATTCTGCTGTAGCCATGGGAATTGGCTGATATCTAATCAAATCAGCCAATTTACTCAATGAGGCAGGATGGAAAATATCGATTGATTGTAAAGGGATACAAGACACAGAAAGGATGCTTGGTGTCGGACCGTGGAGGCACATTGTACACATTGATTAGTGAGGAGAATCACATAAGATCTCACCGTGTGTGGAGCTCTAGTCAATCGACTTTTGATCAACCACAGGTACTGCCTCTGCCTGTGATGCATGAGGTTGTGAGCGTGACTCCCGTGTCAGGAGAAAAAAAACACACGGTAGTGGTTTGCCCCATAAAGTCAATCACTTAATCGCTCAGTGGAACATTGAGTAATGTATGGCAACCTTTGCTGTCTGTATTCACTATTGTACAGCGCCACGGAAGATGCTGGTGCTATATAAACTCCCAACAATAATAGACACATTGATATCCCTGCATTGTGAGCGGCGATACTCGCTATATCACTGTCACAGCCCTTCCGCCCGCTGTTACACAGACCGCGGCTTCCGTGTGGAAATCGCTGCGAGTCTCTAATAATATCCCTATTATTTCCTGCGACGTCCCCTCTCTGCGGCGAGCGGAGCCAAGTTTATATACATTATGTATGTGAAATGACTGTAATCATTATTACCGCGTATCGGAAACGGCAGAAAATTACACAGAGACCGCACTTCCTGCAGATTAGCGCTAAATAGATGTTTTCTTGTTTCCTTTCATTAATATTATATATTCTGAGCAGGGAGGCGGAGGAAAGACTCTCGTCTGTTTAATCAAAGGCATAAATCATATTCACGGGGCCACAAAGATCTGTGACAACTATATGCAGAGTTTTGTTGTAAAGCGGTTTTTGGAGGTTTATTATTGCGGTGCCAACCTCGCTCTTTTACGGCTATTAAAGAGAACCCGAGGTGAGAGAGATAAGGAGGCTGCCATATTTATTTCCTGTTAAACAATACCAGTTGCCTGGCAGCCCTGCTGATCTATTTGGCTGCAGTAGTGTCTGATCCACACCAGAAACAAGCATGCAGCTAATCTTGTCAGATCTGACAAAAATGTCAGAAACACCTGATATGCTGCATGCTTGTTCAGGGGCTATGGCTAAAAGTATTAGAGGCAGAGGATCAGCAGGACAGCCAGGTAACTAGTATTGCCTAAAAGGAAATAAATATGGCAGCTTCTATATCACTCTCACGTCGAGTTCACTTTAAAGTTACCCTTCCAGTACAATATACTCCAGCCCTCCTCATCCACTCCTAACCCTAAAGCACCTCATCCTGGCTAACCCCAATCTTCCCTAAACGCTGGTATTCACGATGCAACTTCACGCCAGATTGATGGGTTGAATACATCATTTCCAACATGTCTGATCTGCTCCCGATTGATAACGGGGTTGATTTTAAGCAGTAATGATCTGAATTCCGATGCCGTTACTAATCGGGAGCAGATCAGACATGTTGAAAATTCACTGATCTGCCAGGAAAATGTATAAGGCAGGCATTACCCACCTAAAGCCTGGTACACACTTGCAATTCTGATTGGCCAATCACTGACCAATTTTACCACCTCCAATATCTGTTGACCCTCATACTACATGGATGTGGTAAATTTGATCAGTGATTGGCCAATCATAATTGAAAGTGTGTACCAGGCTTTAGGGTTGGGTGTGGATAAGGAGGGTTATGCTACATACACACTTGAGATAAAAAAGTTGTTAAATTGTATAGCGGCAGCGAGCAGGGAGATTACCTTCTGTGCTTCCTCTGGTCGCCGCTTGACTTCTTGCAATGCCGCCCTCTATAGTTCAGAGGGCGGCACTGCAGGAAGGAAGTGACGCATGACTTGAAGAAGTAGGTAAGCTCCCTGCTTGCTGCCGCTATACAATTTAACAACTTTTTGCGCAAAGTAGCTGGAGGGGTAGCGGGGGAGGGGGGGGGACGATCCCCCCTCCCCACCGCTGTGCCCGCTCCCTCCCCTCCAGTCTGCTAATGCTATACCCCTCCAGCATGCATGGCGACCCCCTCCCAACCCACAGGCTGTGACACAGAAGCAGATCCGTTTCTGTGTCCAAAACTGCCTGTGTGGAGGGGGATCCGTCTTTCCCTTCATGTTCACTACTCTTCCGTGTATCCGTGGTCCGTCAAAATGCAGCAAATCTGGACCATCCGTTCAGGTTTTGAACAGGGATCCCCCTGAACGCAGGCAGATCAGTTTTTAATTTGAGTGAGGGGCCAGGTGTATCCCGGACCACATACTGTTGTGTACTCCATTAACTTGTTGCCTGATGAAGCGGGTGAGAGCCTGCGAAACGCGTTGCTAAACCCCTTGAGTGTACCAATAAACTTTACTTGTCTTGAATACACAGTTTTTGTGCCTGCTTGCAGGAGGTAAGACCACGGCTGCCTCCTAAACATTTAAAACTTTTTAACAACTGTTTTTATCCTTTTGGCACCTCTGTTTCACTTTACATTATCTTTAATTTGAGTGAAGACGGCTGCTATTTTTAACCTAGATATGCGTGGCTCCGATTTTGATCCGAGATGAAAAACGGAGTCATGGATTCGTTTACGGACCAAGTGTGAACCTAGGCTAAGCTAGGAATCTGATCTGTTTCGCTTAGCTGGGATCTGATCCACTTCCTGCCCTTCCGCACCAGAAATTAGACCTTACGCTGGTAAAGCTCTATTTCTGTTTTATCCCCTTTTATTTTGATAAGCAAGCGTCCTGTTGTGTGTTTGTCATTTTTACTTTTGTTTTTGTGAATATTATTTTTTGTATATGTTCTTTCTACATTTGTTCCACCTTTTTTGGAATATTAAATCTTTATTTAATAAGCTAGCCTTCTGTGTAATAAGCAGAGATTTACATCTCCTGGAGTGAGACTGCAGTGTATTGTGTTACAGATCAGTGCCAGATTGTGTGCTCGCATTATTCATTGCTACCGTGTGAGATTGCATTGTGTGGGTGGCGTTCCCGTAGTTTTGGCCTAAAGCTGGCTGACCCAAGATACGTGACGCCAGCCTGAGTGTGAGTAGCTCGACAGCAGTGCATGAAATTGTCACAAGTGCCATAGACAGGTACAGATCTCCTTTGGTACGGGAATCTGTGTGTGTATTGGTGTCTAGCAGATTCGTTCACACACAACTGCCAGTGGTGGCTGAGTCTTCCAAGGTGTGGTTGAGATTGACAGCTTCGTTTTACCCTTAGATAAGTCAGCTTCTCCTCCCAATCCGGTCAAAACCCTCAGGTCCTATCTCTGCTGACTTGTCCTGACAGTGCATTACCGCATAACCTGCACAATATGTGCGTTACCAGTGGGAGTGAAGCATACTTTTCATTGGCTGTATAACATGCAACACGTCTTTTCTGTTCCAGAGATCTCAATGCTCAGTGTGAACCTAGCCTAACCTTCCCTAATCCACTTACCCCTAACCCTCCTTATCAACACCTAACCGTCCATAGCCACACCTAACCCTCCTTATCCGTATGAAGGTCTGAGCTGGTTATTCCTGTCCGTTGAATCACAGGCGTGCTCAGAAATTCTACCAAAGAAACAACATGAGAATGTGGATGAGGCCGCTCTGCGCGCTGACAACGCTGTACTCCTGTGTCACTGACTGATGTGGCTGCTGGAATAACATGCTGCGTCTCTCTCCACCCTTCTGGATAGTAATCACCAATATGACCACTTCCGTGTCAGCCACATTGCTGGGCAAGTTCTTACATTTCTGCAAACATGTGTAACGATCGGTGTAACACAGAGAGGATCTGATTACCGGTGATCTGCAGTATCACAGGGAATACAGATATATACCAGATTATAGATGGTCTGCAGTATCACCGATAATCCGATATATAAGCTAACCTCTGTTCGCCTGAGTAGCGTAGGAGTGTTTGGTGCAAACAGTAACACTTAGAGGGCTGGGCCTCAGAGCAGTAAGGAGTACTGCACAAATTCCTTCTGGACTCTCCCGGGAGGAGGAGTCAGGCTGAGAGAAGGAAGGACAGAACGAGAGTGACACTCAAGAGGAAGTGTCACTATCAGGACTGGGATCCGCCTCTAACAGTAAGGTCGGTTCTCGAGGTCGGACAGATCAGGTCGTAACCACACGGACAGACAAGGTACAGAATCAGAAGGCAAAGGCGGAGTCTAAAGTACAGGCAGGTTTGGCAACAGGGTATCAGAAATATCGAGGTACAAAGTCAGAAGGCAGATGCAGAGTCTAAGGACGAGCCGGGGTTCGGCAACAGAGTATCAGAAAGGCAAAGTACAGGATCAGAGTTCAGGAGAATGGTCAGGCAGGCAGAAGGTCATAACAGATAAACACAATCAAACTAGTACTTACACTATCAACAAAGTCTAGCTAAGTGTAGGATTACAGCTCCAGCTGGTCCCGGCACACTTTCGGATCTGACTCAGGTCTGCGTGCTACCACGTAGTGATCGCAACGCCAGACAACCAGCAACTGAACAGCCAGCAGTATATATACACAGCCACTCTCCAGCCCCTCCCTAAGTGGTGGACCAATGAGAGGGCTCAGAATTGTCAGCTGACCAGCTTGGTCAGCTGACCTACTTCTGGCTGTTATATAAGCTCTGCCTCTGTGCGCGCGCGCGTGTCACTCTGAATCTTGGTGGACTATCAGTCCCAGCCACACCAGTACTGTTTTGCAATGTATCCAGTGAACCGAGCGTGGGAGCCGCTGTACCGCTCCCTACACCTGCGGCGGCTTCCCCATGCTCAACTCCTTTGCCAGAGACACTGCCATGCGGCAAGTTCGCCGCCTCCAATGCGGATTCCGCTGCTCCCGATGCGGATTCCGCCGTTCCCAATGCGGATTCCGCCGCTCTGCCTATGCGGCATGCGGCGGTTTTTCCGCGTTGTGACGCCATGCTGGACGCGGAAACAGCCGCCTCACCTTGAGAGACGGCGGCTTTTCCGCGTTTCTTCACAACATGAGAAAGTTTGTGAAAGAAAAGTTATTTCTGACTCAACCTGTCCTTAGCCTACCTTTCAGCGCATAGTCTTAACTCTCCTCATCCAGCCTCATACACACGCCGGGCGGCTCTCAGTTGAGCTCTGGTTTTTTGCTTGACCATTTTAGTGTTCTCCATGCTTGATTGCCTGATGAAGCGGGATGTTGGCCCGTGAAACGCGTTGCACCTTTGGGATTTGCTTTAATAAATGTTATTGTTATATTTATAACGGCTCATTTGGCCTGGTCATTTATATACTTTAAGGGAAGTAAGTCCACCCACTTCCTTCCTTTTAGACGGGTTTTAGTCGTCTTTATCCTTGATTGGTGCCTCTGTTATCCTCTTGTTCATTACATATTTAGTCCACCCTTTGTGGAGGGGTGTATCCCCATCTTTCTACAGACCTGAGTGGGGTGTCAGTTTATAATTCTCCCCACCTGCCTAATCAGTGGTTGTCTTTGAGGTTACCCACATTTGTGAGTATATCTCATGCATACTATTTTCATCTTTATCAAAAATACCACGTTAGATTGGGCTCTCGGTTTCCATATTTTGGGCAAAGAGATCCTTCAACAAGGGGGCCCCCAGATGCCTGCACTCAACTCCCTCCCCCCCCCCCCCCCCCCGGTGAAATAGGTACACCCATTTCCACAAAGGGTTAAAGAGAATCTGTACTGTGAAAATCTTACATAAATAAACGTACCAGCCTTTTTGTTGTCTTCTCCTAGCCCCCTCTGTGACATTTTCACCGCTCCCCGCTGCTTTCCTGGTGATAAAATCACTGTTTTATTCATTGTTTTTGTAAACAATGAAGATGGCCGCCAAACAGGAAATACATCATCAGAGCAGGCGCCTTTTTGCAGAGGCTCCTCTCAAACGTGACTTGACTGCTGGAATGTTTCTCCCACTTGTTGCCTTAGCTGCTTGTCTGGGCTTTGAACTGATCTTTCTGCACTCACAGCTGTTCACAAGGTTACAGACAGGCTGGCTGTGAGCAGAGACGCTGGCTGTGACTTATAAACACAGCACACACACAGAGCCAGAGGGGGCGTGGAGGGGGTGTGCATAACTTCTCCCTATTGCAGCAGAAGCAGTGCATTCCTCCCTGAGTCGACAATGCTTGACAAAGCAAGGAAGATTAGCTATATTACAGAGACAGTGCAACTAGAAAAGGCTGCACTAAGCTAGAGCACATTAGAACAGGTATAGGAACTTATAGGATAGAAGAACTAAGGTTGAAAATGTTGTTACAGAGTCTCTTTAAGTTGAAATAAAAAGGGCAACAATGAGTAAAGTATTTTATTATTCTTAATTATCAATAAAGACCTTTAACACTAACCAATGGGATCTCTCCATTTTAAAGAAAAACTGTAATTAGGTTAAAAATAAAAAGTTAGATACTTACCTCAGTCCAGGGACAATACTACTTTCATCAGTCAGGGGAAGCGTCTGGACAGTGCATAGTCTTCCCCGCTCTTCCTACACCCCTCCTGTGCTGGGATCTTCTAAACAATCTTCAACTTTAATGTCGTAGAATTCTCGTGGCTGCTCCCCCCCCCCCCCATATACGATCATGGCTGCACTGCGCCGGCACAATATACAGCATCTGCGCCGCAGAAGGGAGGGGCTTGTGCACGGCTTCTCTCTCCATGCACAAGCAGCCCCACGTTACTTTACAGACACAAACCCACTGGCCCTGCGCAGTGCAGGGAGGGGAGCACCGCCGGCAGGATAAAGCAATTCCATGCCGGCAGCGGAGGAGTCTCAGAGGATAACCAATGGGAAGCCCCTGCGCAGTGCAGGGAGGGGAGCACCGCCGGGAGGATAAAGCAATTCCATGCCGGCAGCGGAGGAGTCTCAGAGGATAACCAATGGGAAGCCCCTGCGCAGTGCAGGGAGGGGAGCGCAGCTGGGAAGATAAAGCAGGTCCAAGCTGGCAGCTGAGGGGTCAGAGAGGATAACCAATAGGAAGCCCCTGCGGCAAATCCAAAGATGCTTTTCCCCGTTCCCACTATTCTCCTGGAGGCATGGGGGGGGGGGGGGGGGCTTTTACCAAAATATATGCCTGCTATAAGTGTCCCTCCTTGGCATGTCAGGAAGCTGCAGTCCCCTCAGGGTCACTCTGGTCTGCTGAGCTCTGTGAGCGGATGTGGGGTTCAGTCATTGGAAGTGTTAGGGTGTCGGTGATGTGGCCCTCCCCTCTCCCATGCACAGAGCACTGATTGTCTTTATGTTTGTGTGCAGAATGATCGCGATCATCGTTCTTCTCTTGTTTGTCATCGCTCTGATCATCGGCCTCAGCGTAGCAGGTAAGTCATTCCAACAAGTTTATCCTCTGTATTATTACCTGGGCGTGGCATGGGGCATTGGTGCTTGCCCCGCCTCCCTCATTATGTTCCTGTTTATGCCCCACCCCCTTTGTCTACCATGCTTATGGAAATAGAACATCTCCCGCCTCCTCTAACAGCAGATTATCGTTATTTACTGCCTCTTTACCCCGCCCCTTGTCATCATCTTATGTCTCCTGAAATCACAGAAGAATGCCACCATTGCAATGGCAATCCTTCTTCCCCTCCCCAAACATCAGTGCCATTCTCACAGCCCCTCCCCCGCTTACTGCAGGACCCGCCTTTGCGGGGACTTTCCTAATTTTTAGTAAAAGTTTTTTCAAAAACTGAATGGGATATTATTTATCCTGTTATAGTATGTGACTAGTGTCACATAATGGTCTCCCTCTGCATGGAACTAATAAACTGGCTAAAAGATAAATCTAAATTCTGCTGAATGCCAAATTCACATTTACATGATCTCTGCGGACTTCAAATAACATCTATCTGGGAGTGCTCTCTCTCTCTCCCCCAGCTAATAGCTGCTGTTTTCTGCAAGCTCAAGCTTGTATGGTGTCTGTATTATACACGGTGTAAATTTCACGGCAAATAGCGACATCTTGTGGATAAATATGAGTAAGCAGCCAGTCACTGAAATTTCCACTGATGATTACAGATAAGCTTTAAATTCAATTTCCAGTGATATTCCTGTTCTGCAGGAGCCCCCGGCATTAACCTGGGCTGAACCAGAACTTGCACAGGGGGAATTAGATTCTGAAAGCCGTGAATTACCTAAAAATTGATTAACTATTCAGTGAACTGATTAGCCCTGTGCAAGTCCTGGTAAAACCCACAGGAAAGATTCACACTGCAAAAAGGCCTGTGTTACTTCACATATGCATTTGTGCAGTTTTTTTATGCAGGTTTGTCTTTATTTGTGCATTTATCTGCGTTTTTGAATTATCAATTTTTTTCATCTGCAGTCAGAGGATACAGGAACAGGAAACACATCATCAGGCATCATTTACATAAAAATCCATGCAAAAACGCATACAACAATGCAGTACATACATTTTTCTATTGAAATACATTGGCACTCAATGTATTTTAATAGAAAAATGTATGTACTGCGCAATGTGCAATGCTAAAAAGTAATGCAGGATATTAGTTTTTTAACTCAGAATAATCACAATGCAGAAATCGATTGTACAGTGGATCGTTTGGGAGATTGTAATGTTAATGAGCACCTTATGAAATATACACAGCAGACAAGTCTCTGGTCTCTCGGCTTCTCTGCAGGTAACAGCACAGTGAATGATGTCACGACATCCAATGCGGTTGGGCAGATTGGTACGAACGCCATCCTAGGCTGCACCTTTACGCCTGACCCTAAACAGGCCAGCAATGTCCTGTGGGAGAAGGATGGCATGACTGGCAACGTCTACAAGTATGAGAATGGGAAGGCCTCCTTGAAGGACCAGAACAGCCAGTTTACAAGTCGCACCGCCCTCTTCCTGGACCAGCTGACGTCAGGAAACGCCTCTCTGAAGATCAGCAATGTGCAGCTGGCGGACGCCGGAGTCTACAAGTGTACCATCACCAATTCCAAGGGAACTGGGAGCAACAAGCTGACTCTCAATGTGGGAGGTGAGAACGCACAGGACTGGGCCAAGGCAGAGGCGAGAGAGGCTCCAGCCTCAGGGCGCAGTGTAGGATGGGGCGCACAACTCACTCAGCTATCATTCCCCTATTGTGTTTGGAGCAGAGATAAATAAGAAAAGGGGATACATGGCAGTGACTGCAAGCCAGATAACTAGAGATTAAGGTGTTGGGGGCCTGGGGCGCCTCTTAGTCTAATAGCAATCAGTGTATGATGGCTGGGGTGGGAGGTGTGGGGGGGCGCACTTTGGCGTCTCAGCCTTGGGTGCTGGGTGACCTCTTCCCGGATCTGAGAACGCGGGGCGTATGGGGAGGTGTGGGGGCTGTTTGTTAGTACATTGGGGTTACGGGGTGAAGAAGCTGGGAAATCTGGGGTTAAGGATACAGGAGGTAAGAATACTGGGATTTAGGGGTAAAAACACTGAAGGTGGGGGTACGGGAAGAGAGAACACTGAAGGTGGGGGTACAGGAGGTGAGAACACTGAAGGTGGGGGTACAGGAGGTGAGAACACTGAAGGTGGGGGTACAGGAGGTGAGAACACTGAAGGTGGGGGTATGGGAGGTGAGAACACTGAAGGTGGGGGTACGGGAGGTGAGAAAACTGAGGGTGGGGGTACGGGAGGTGAGAACACTGAGGATGGGGGTACGGGAGGTGAGAACACTGGAGGGTGAGAGAAATGAGAACAATGGGGTGGGAGCGATCAGAGCATATGGGGCTGGAGGAAGCCCCAGGTATGTTTAAAACTTTTTCTTTTCTAAAGCTCTGGTTTACTTTAAAGGGGCAGTTTAGTGAAAATTCTGCTTTTCCATGAAAATAACTGATATGGGGTTAATGGAAAAGCATAATTTTCACTAAACTGCCCCTTTAAATTCAACTTTCGAGTGAATGCCATTTATTTTGAAACAAGTTTGTGATTTTTCAAAAAATGTTTGCGCTAAAATAAACATTTTGTTTTGTGCTAAAATTTTCAGTTTTCATAAATTTTTTCGCCATTTTGTGAAAATACATTGAATTTTCAGGAAAAAGTTTCTCGAAATCGAAAATGCCATTTTCCATGCAAAGATTTATGAGCAACACCGCTTTCTGATCAGATAATGATCCGTTTGTTGCTCGTATTGACTGATGTATGGCCAGCCTTTTGCTGCAGGTTTATTGTCGTGTGAGATGTTGATTATCAGTAAATATATCTTTTCTTCCTGTCTCCTCCAGCTTTCTCCCCCCTCACACTGACCAACACCAGCGGCAGCACCCTGCAGTGCAGCTCCAGCAGCTGGTACCCGTCGCCCACCGTCTCCTGGCTGAACAGCAATGGCACCAATATCAATGCTAGCACTCAGATTGTGTCAGGTCTGGGCGTCACGGTGGACGTGTTATCGACCTTCAGCGGAGCAGTGCTGGAGGAGCAGTACACCTGCATCATACAGAACAACCTCGCCAAGGCGCAGGGCAGCGCCAAATTCACAAGTGAGTATCCACAGATCCTCAATTCCCCACTAGAGTTGTCGCAAACCTGTGGATTTTGGTTCGTGAACCACAATAGACTTCAATGGGCAGGCAAACTTTCAAAACTACAAACACTAATTCTGGCCACAAAAGTAATGGAAAAGATGTTTCAAGGGGTCTAACACCTGGAGGGGGGCATGGTGGAGTGGGATACATGCCCAAAGTCCCAGGGAAAAATCTGGATTTGATGCACAACAAGGTTATACTCCCTAAAAGGCAGAAATCCCTTTGCATCCTAAATTGGAGGCCTAAAGTGCTTGAAAACATCTTGCATGTGTATACATCAATCAGGGAGTGTAATTAGTGTACTGCTTCACACTGACACACCAAACTCACTGTGTAACGCACCGCAAACAGCTGTTTGTGTAGTGACGGCCATGCTGGACTGGTGCGCACCATGGTGAGAGGGCAGGCCATGGCGGTTTTCAAGCCTCTATGGTCGGGCTGAGGTAGCTCAATGACAGAACAACAGTGACTTTCCAGCTGATCGAATTTGGTCTGTCCACAATGAAGCAACAACCTTATTATCTTCTTGGGTCAGGTGTGCCAAACGACACACTCATATAGCCGGCTGTCGTTGCTTCATTGTGATATGCACAGGGCCGGCCCTGGACTTTTTGCCGCCTGAGGCAAATTTAAAAAAAAATTATTGCTGCCGCCGATCCCCCCCCCCCCCCCCCGTGGGGGGCGCCGCCGCCGCCGAGCTGGAGGGGTAGCAAGCAGGGCGGGGGTATTGGGCCTTAAATACATCAGAACTAGCGCAACTCGTAAGAGGTAGTGGGCGGGGAGGACTCACCACTTCCTCGCTCGATCCAGCGTGCGCTCCACTGACGTCCCTTCCTGCAACGCCGTCCATTTACAATACAGTGGGCGGCGTGCAGGAAGTGACGTCAGTGGAGCGCACGCTGGATCGAGCGAGGAAGAGGTGAGTCCTCCCCGCCCACTGCCTCTTACGAGTTGCGCTAGTTCTGATGCATTTAAGGCTGGAGGGGAGCGGAGGACGGGGACCCAGGCGAGGGAGGGGGGGGTCCGACCCCCCTCTCCGCCGCTAGGCCCAATACCCCCGTCCTGCCCGCTACCCCTCCAGCTGGGCGGCCGGCTCCCCGCACCCTCCGACGGGCGGATGCCGCCCCTAGAAATTTGCCGCCTGAGGCAAAAGTTTCACCCCGCCTCATGAGTGGGCCGGCCCTGGATATGCAAGCCCCTTCATTGCAGCAAGGTAACGATCACGAAGGGGAATTGACACATGTACATGCCTTTTGTTTTGTTTGTTGCAGCCGCAGTGCAGCCAGAAAAATGAGGCAGGCATGCACCAGAAAAATTATTATAGCGGCTGCTGCTAGCTTAAAAATTCAGGAATCTGCCTGGAGTCCTGGACCCTGTTGGTAGTGGCGGAGAAGGCAGTCAAGCGGCCTGCAGGCAGAGATGCTGTGTGGGGACCGACTTAGTCTTCTTTGCAGACCAGGCATCCGTGGTCAGATGGACCCTTGACCCAACGCTGTGTGCCAGAGATGACACCACTTGCCTTTCAACATCACGGTACAGTTTGGGTATCGCCTTTTTTGAGAAATAATTGTGGCCTGGTATTTTCCACTGCAGTGTGTCGCTTTGCTTTTGTGTGCTGCTTTTCCTCAGGTGGTCATTCCATTGCAGTTTGTGCTTTGTAATCATGTGCCTTCGTAAGGTAGTTGTCCCTACGCGCGTCTTGGTCTTTTCATGGCTCAATTTTCGGTGGCAGAGACTACAGATGGCATTGCTCTCATCTGAGGCAGACACACAAAAAAAATTTCCACAACGCTGAGCCCTGGGATCAGGGGAGGACTGGGACCTTTTGGCCTGGGAGGACAACACAAACTAGAGGCCCATTTCACGGCATCCCCAGCCCAAAGCCATATCTTTCTTGTGTGCAAATCTTCAAATTGTGATAACAGCCCCAGACACACACACACACACACACACACACACACACACACACACACACACACACACACACACACACACACACACACACACACACACACACACACACACACACACACACACACACACACACACACACACACACTACCTGATGCCTAACCCCATTTCTCCGCACAATCTACCTGTCTGATGCCTAACCTTAAAGGGACACTTAAGTCAAAAAAAAAAAAGAGTTTTACTCACCTAGGGCTTCCAATAGCCCCCTGCAGCTGTCCGGTGCCATCGCCGCCTCCCTCCGATCCTCCTGGCCCCGCCGGCAGCCACTTCCTGTTTCGGTGACAGGAGCTGACAGGCTGGGGACGCGAGTGATTCTTCGCGTTACTGGCCACAATAGTGCCATCTATGCTGCTATAGCATATATCATATACCATATAGCAGCATAGAGGGTGCTAATGTGTCTGGGAACGCGAAGAATCACTCGCGTCCCCAGCCTGTCAGCTCCTGTCACCGAAACAGGAAGTGGCTGCCGGCGGGGCCAGGAGGATCGGATGGAGACGGCGATGGCACCGGACAGCTGCAGGGGGCTATTGGAAGCCCTAGGTGAGTAAAACTCATTTTTTTTGTTTGACTTAAGTTTCCCTTTAAAGGAGTTATCAGGCTTTTTTTTTTTTTATGAAAATAAGTGCTACTTACCCAGGGCTTGTCCATGCCCCAAGCTCCCAGCATGTCCCTCGCCGCAGCTCTGCAGTCAGCTGTTCGCTGCCGCTCCCAGCCCCCGGCGATGACGTCAGGCCGACTGCGCCTGTGCGAGTGGCGCTGTCAATCACCGCCACATGGACCAGAGCGTACTGGGCAGATGCAGAACTACTGCGCCTGCGCAGTACACTCCGGTCCACGTGGCGGTGATTGACAGTGCTGCTCGCACAGGCGCAGTACAGGCCGACATCCAGGTCGGACTGGTGCCATCGTCGGGGACTGGGAGGCAACGGCAGCGAATGGCTGACTGCAGAGCTGCGGCGAGGGACATGCTGAGAGCATGGGGCTGGAGGAAGCCCCGGGTAAGTAGCACTTATTTCATTAAAAATGCCTGATAACTCCTTTAAACAACCCCCTCCCCACACACACACACACACACACACACACACAAACCTACCTACCTGGTGATGCCTAACCCCACTCCTGCCCACCCACCATACAAACTACTTGTCTGACACCTACCCCCCTCCAACTACCTGTTTGACAGTGCCTAACTGCCTGCCTCCCCCCTCCCCTGACGCCAATCACACCACAAGAAGAAAAAACGTTCCCCCTCAGGCCAGGGTCAGAATGGGGATGATTATCACACAAAAAAAAACTCAGAGGGCACTGGCCTGGGCAGAGAATTTAATTTAACAGCAGTAGCAGGCAGGCAGCAGAGTGTGAGTAACTCAGTGACAAGAAGGGAGAAGAAGTACAGAAACAAAATTTATAAAAAACACCTTCTCCTCTGGCAACCTGGACTGGACCCGACCTCCTCTATCCTCCTGTCTCCTCAGTCCTACACCTCCTCCTCCTCCACAGCAGCAAGCAGCTATAGGTGGCATCTCCGACTCCCAGCCCCCAGAGTGTCCGACTCCTCCAGCCAGGACAACCAGCCAGCCACTCGTAGCCGCAGCTCCAGGCCCCCAGCCCCCCCGGCACAGAAAGCTGAAGAGTGAGACAGCTCACTCCGACGACACCTCAGGCACAGCAGAACAGGGGAGGACTGTGTCCGACTCCTCCAGCCAGCCACTCGTAGCCGCAGCTCCAGGCCCCCAGCCCCCCCAGCACAGAAAGCTGAAGAGTGAGACAGCTCACTCCGACGACACCTCAGGCACAGCAGCACAGGGGAGGACTGTGTCCGACTCCTCCAGCCAGGCCAGCCAGCCACTCGTAGCCACAGCTCCAGGCCCCCAGCCCCCCCAGCACAGAAAGCTGAAGAGTGAGACAGCTCACTCCGATGACACCGCAGGCACAGCAGCACGTTGCGGGCGGCAATGGCTCCAGGCGGGGGGCGGAGTCAAGCAGGGTCAACCCACCAGGCCGGAGAGGACCTAAGCTATTTGTTTCCTTGTGCCGCTCACATCCACCGCAGGCGCAGCCACGCACAAGGGCACACCACGGCCGGCCGCCTCAGCCCCTTCTCTGATTGGATACTTCAACTTGCCGGGAAATATCGCGCGAGGTTGCGATCCCCACTGCAAACCTGTCACCTGTGGTATGTCTGCGGCCGCTGCATATAGCAGTGGCTGGCCCTAATTACTTAAGATTCGGGCGGCCCGGGGGGGCAATTGCCCCCCGTCCCCCTGTGCCAGTCCTCCCCTGCCTGGGATAATGGCACTTTGGTGATGGCTGCAACGGAGTGTTAAGTGGGGTGCCAGAATCAGAGCAGGAGGAGGTAGATATGTCACGCTTCAGTGCGGAAGCTGAGCAAGATGAGGTGTTTTGTGTTAAATAGTCAACTACGTCCTGACAATATTGGGGGTTGATAATAATAATCCGAACATTTATATAGCGCTTTTCTCCTGTTGGACTCAAAGCGCTCAAGAGCTGCAGCCACTGGGACGCGCTCAGGAGGCCACCCTGCAGTGTTAGGGAGTCTTGCCTTGAACTCCTTACTGAATAGGTACTGACCCTAGCCAGGATTCGAACCCTGGTCTCCCATGTCAAAGGCAGTGCCCTTAACCAGTACTCTATTCAGGCACGTGCCTTCTTCTAAACACTGCACTTTGGTTGAGGGCCGCACAAAATCATGACAGCACGACCACGAACAGACCTGCCGGGTGGCCTGCCTCTGGATCTGCCTCTGCCTGTTGTTTTGTCCATATTGGGGGGGATGAAGTGAAAGGTATGCACTGACTTGACTAATACAATGTGCAGTCACACAGATGCAGTGAAAGGTATACACTGACTGCTGGTATAATACAATGTGCAGTCACACAGGTGCAGTGAAAGGTATGCAGTGACTGGTATATAAAACAGCGTGCGTTCACACAGATGCAGTGAAATGTATGCAGTGACTGCTATATAAAACAGCATGCGGTCACATAGATGCAGTGAAATGTATGCAGTGACTGCTATATAAAACAGCATGTGGTTACACAGGTGCAGTGAAATGTATGCAGTGACTGCTATATAAAACAGCGTGCGGTCACACAGGTGCAATGAAAGGTATGCAGTGACTGGTATTATAATACAATGCGCAACATTCACACTAGGTATACACTAGTATAGCAATTAGCAAGGGCCAGCTGCGACAGACAGGGCTGTATATGCAGTGTCAGTGGGCCACACACACACAAAAAAACACATCACAAGCTGGGATGCTCACATACGTATTCGGGTGAAACTCGGATAGTTCTATCCGGATTTCTCCCAGTAAACCTGTGCGGGCTAGGGGGGGGGGGATTGGTTGGGTAGGGGGGCGTCAAGCTTACCTGTCTGACGTCTCCTTCGGTCTGCGTTCCACGCGGTGGTCACGTGAGTACAAACACTTCCTCCTTCCGGGTTGAAGGAGGAAGTGTTTGTAGTCCAGTGATGTGCATGGACCGCATCATGGGAGGCGCCGAGGGACGGACCGAAGAAGACGTCAGACAGGTAAGCTTGTCCCCCCGCCCACCCTGCACAGGTTTACTGGGAGATATCCAGATAGAACTATCCGGGTTTCACCCGAATTCGGATTTGAGCATCCCTAATCACAAGAACATTATCTCTCAAAAGAGCTGCTTTGGTGGTGCTTTTCATCAATACATATCAGCAAGGAGCAAGCTAACAGACCCCCTAACTATCGCTTTCCCTATCTCTCCAATGTCTCTCCCTTCTCTCACTAATATTAGCAGCAGACAGAGTGAGAACATGGCCGACGCTGCTGCCTTATACAGTGAGGGGAGGGGGCTCCAGGAGGGAGTGCAGCCTGATTGGCTGCCATGTGTCTGCTGACTGTGATGTAGAGGGTCAAAGTTTAGCTCAATGATATAGTATAGGGGGCGGGTCGAACCCGCATAAAGTTTTCGATTCGATGAGAACGCGAACCTACGTTGTTCGCTTGCGAACCGTTCGGGACAACACTATTCCCCACATATCCCGCCTCCGCAGGTTGAGGGTCATGTGACTGAGGGTATGGGACGCACTTACCGGACCAACAGCCACCTCGTCTCATGTGGATGGAGAATTCTTTATGAAATGGGGTAATTTGTATGCTGGTGGTTTGCTGATAAGATTCTATTTTCCTGCAGTTCTTGGTCTGAAGACTGACGGACGCCTGGATGTGACTGGCTCGGCTGCCATCTTGTCTCCACCTGTCTTCCTGCTGTGGCTCCTCCTCCTCATTGGCTACACAGCTGCCATCTGATGGAGCTTCTTATCTCATGGTGAGTATATATGTCTGCCTGATACCATTACCCATACTGCATAGAGGCCAGTGACCAGGGTGGCATTTACCCATGAGGCACAGGGGCGAGTGACCAGGCAGGGAATAACCCATGAGCCACAGGGACCGGTGACCAGGGTGGGAATTACCTATAAGCCACAGGGGCCAGTTATCAGGGTGGGAATTACCCATAAGGCACAGGGGCCAGTGATCAGGGTGAGAAATACCCATAAGCCACAGGGGCTAGTGACCATGGTGGAAATTACCTATGAGGCACAGGGGCCACTGACCATGGTGGCATTTACCCATGAGGCACAGGGTCCAGGGACCACCTCTGTCAAAACCAGATTGGCCCAGACAGGTCTTCAGTTGTCCATTTATGGCAATGCCACTCAGCGATGAATGGGAATGCTTACATTGCCACAACTTCAAGAATACCCGAACTGAAATGTGACATGATGAGATAGACATGTGTATGTACAGTGCCTAGCACACAAATAACTATGCTGTGTTCCTTTTTTTCTTTCTCTGCCTGAAAGAGTTAAATATAAGGTATGCAAGTGGCTGACTCAGTCCTGACTCAGACAGGAAGTGACTACAGTGTGACCCTCACTGATAAGAAATTCACCTTTTTTTTACCTCTTTCTTGCTCTCAGAAGCCATTTCTGCTAGAAAAGTGTTTTAAAGTTGGAATTTCTTATCAGTGAGGGTCACACTGTAGTCACTTCCTGTCTGAGTCAGGACTGAGTCAGCCACTTGCATACCTTATATTTAACTCTTTCAGGCAGAGAAAGAAAAAAAGGAACACAGCATAGTTATTTGTGTGCTAGGCACTGTACATACACATGTCTATCTCATTATGTCACATTTCAGTTCGAGTATCCTTTCAGCCAATGTTTATCTGGTGAAAGAGTGCCAGTTGTGCCATATCTGCCGATGTTACCCTGCGGAGTCTGTGGTCCCATCTTCAGATGGTAAGGTGACCCCAAGTGTTTGTGGCATCTAGACTAAAGTAATACCAAGTCTAGTCTTTAGTGAGGCTGACATGTATCTCTGGGAACTGCACTTGGGTCTGCGGAGTTCCCAGGGGATGGATCATGGAGATGTACACTTCCTTCCCAGAGAAACCTGCAGCACAGATATGCTAAATGTAATTCTCTGCCGAAGTGGTGGCAGTATACCAAATATCTTGTGAGGAGATTGTATCAGTTAGCCCAGTGTTTCTGAAACCTGTGCTCGTGACTCCCCAACGGTGCATGTTCTGCAGGCAACCTCCCGTATGCTCAGGTGGGGTAATTAGTGACTCCAGCTAGGTGGATTCCATGTAGCTGAGACACTAATTACCCCACCTGTGCATAGGGGAGGCTGCCTGCAGAACATGCACCGCTGGGCAACCACGAGGACAGGTTTCAGAAACACTGAGTTAGCCATACAATGGAAATTGGGTTGTGTCCTAATCCACACTCCATCCAATCCAATCTGTGAGGGCTTGTTCACACCTTGGGCGTTTTGTGCTTTTTTTGAGCGCCAACGATTTTTAAAAAATGCCCTGAAATCGCTTGTGCAATGATTCCTAATGGGATAGTTCATATTAGCGCATTGCGTCCGCTTTCCATTCAGCAAAGCTCTGTCTGTACCATTTTCGGGGGGCCATTTTGCTACAATGGAAGGTACAGGAAATGTGCAAAACGCTCACAAATCTCTTTATCCAGCCATTACGTTCGTGCTGTTAAGAATAAATGCATTATAGTTATTCTTTTCTGGGTCAAAGAGTTCACTTCCTGACTTGCGTCAGGAAGTGAAAAAACAAATCACTCTGCAATCGTAGCGTGCAGTGGAGCGACGGGAGGGGGAAAATCGCGCAAAAAAACAAAAATTGCTGGTGACAGCGATTTCGATTTTAGATGTATACGACGAGCACTGGCAATCCAGCGCAGGAGATTTGGGCGCAGCCGGCGCCACCATACACCGTGATAGGAATTACAGCTATAGCAGCGCACAGTGAGTAACTTCGGCGCTGTCAGAAGACGGAGCTGAAGTTACTTTTAAAACACTGTAATTCGGCCGACAGCAATAGCTGGAAGCCGAATGACATCATTCCTCACCATCCACGTGGACCTGGAGGGGGAATAGTAATTAACGCCCTCGGGAACTTGTGCAGCAGCAGGGTGAGCCATACCGGCTGTATCCTGCGCCCAAGTCTCCTGGCAGTGAATCCTCTCGTACGCTGTAAACAAAGCCTTACTGTGTGCACAGTGAGGAAGGCATTAGGGGGACTCCCAGTGGCTGGGGCCGGAATTGCAGCTTTTCCAGAGGAAACACGGCTGCATGAAGTTGTCACATTGGCAATGTGACAGCTATCATGCCCAGGGCCCCATTTCATTTCAATCTTTTTCTGCCCCCACCAGTTGGGTTGTGTGAAATAATCCTGGACAAGGGCGTAACTATGGGGTGCCGCACCTGTGATCTTAGGGGGGCCCAGAGCTGTGGGGGGCCCCAAGCCCCCAACTACTAACCTTCCGTTCCACCCATACAGGGGACAACTGTACACTTCAGTTCAGGTGTTTTGTGGCCACACTTGTTATGGGTGTGAGGATCCTGATGGCCACACTAGTTTTATGACACTTGTGAGATGGGCCCCCAGGGTGTGAGGGTCACCAAGGGGTACGGTGACCATACGTCCCGCTTTACCCGGGACGCGTCCCGCCTTCGGGGGGCGCTGTCCCAGGCTGCATGAGGTCCCGGGAAACGTCCCGCTTATAGCAGCGGGACGTCCCGGCCTCGGGACTCTGGCCACCGTACAATGAACTAGCCGCAGCGTCTACTAGACGCTGCGCTAGTTCATTCCCCGCAGCCCCGCTCCAGCCTGCATTGTCTTCCTCCGGCAGGCACAGGCAGAGCAGGGCTACGGGAAGATGGCGTCCGGAGGCGGAGCCCTGTACTGGAGACTATTTGTCTCCAGTACAGGGCTCCGCCTCCGGACGCCATCTTGCCGTAGCCCTGCTCTGCCTGTGAGAGGCTGAGCGGGAGATTGAAGGAGGATCGTCCAGGCCAGGGGGAGCTGCACCTGAGGCACCAGAGGCCGGCTGCGTGAGGGGACGTCTTCTGCCAGGTGAGTAAATGCTTTTTCTTGCAGGTGAAGTGTTTGCCCGCAGTGCGTTTATCTTGTACTGACATGTTTGCCCGCAGTGCGTTTATCTTGTACTGACATGTTTGCCCGCAGTGCGTTTATCTTGTACTGACATGTTTGCCCGCAGTGCGTTTATCTTGTACTGACATGTTTGCCCGCAGTGCGTTTATCTTGTACTGACATGTTTGCCCGCAGTGCGTTTATCTTGTACTGACATGTTTGCCCGCAGTGCGTTTATCTTGTACTGACATGTTTGCCCGCAGTGCGTTTATCTTGTACTGACATGTTTTCCCGCAGTGCGTTTATCTTGTACTGACATGTTTGCCCGCAGTGCGTTCATTTTGTACTGACATGTTTGCCCCCATTGCGTTTATTTTGTACTGACATGTTTGCCCCCATTGCGTTTATTTTATGCTGAAATGTTGCCCGCAATGCGTTTATTTTGTGCTGAAATGTTGCCCGCAATGCGTTTATTTTGTGCTGAAATGTTGCCCATTGCGTTTATTTTGTGGTGTCTGGGGTAACTGTTGCTGCATTTATTATTTAATGGTCATAGTTGGCTGTGTTTGCTGCTTTGGGGTTATGGCATACTATTAAATAGCATCACACAGTTTCTGCACACCTATGATGTGAATCCACGTTTGACCACATCACGGCGTAAACACTGCTTTCTTATGCCTCGCTGTTGCATCATTACGTTAGCTCCGCCCATAGAATGTCATGACCACGCCCATTTTTCACGCTCGCTGCAGACACCAAATTTCCCCCCGTCCCAGGTTGAGCCTACAAAAATCTGGTCACTGTACCAAGGGGAGACAAGGGAAGGGGTGGAAACATTGAGGGGGGGGGCATGAAAATTGTTTCACTGGGGGGCCTCATGAATTTTAGTTATGCCACTGATCCTGTAGGTGTCCTCTTGCAACGTTGTGTCCCGGGTACAGGATTACCGGTATTTAGGACCAGCATGCTTGGCAGCTACTGTAGCTACTACCTGGATCATGTGTTTAAATTAAAGTTTTAATGCAAATAATTACATTGAAATTAGTTTAAATAAATTACAATTTCCAATACAGCTGAGCATAAAGAATTTCATTCTCTCATATAAGATAGTTTAGGACCCCTTTATATGTACAGTATATTAACCACAGTTCATTTTCCATTTCAGGAATGATAAGTAACTCTGGTGCCATGAGGACCCCACTGCCAGGACACGAGGTGGACACTTCTTACTTTACTTCTGGACTCTCTGATGTACCTACTACCTCCTCTCCTGGCCTCCACATTATTTATAATGACTGACCTCATTCTGCTGATCCGTAGCTCTGCTAAGAGGGGATAACTTTCCAACCAATCTCTGGAGATCTCTGGAGATGCCTAATCTGTGGTGGACCTCCTTTCCTGGCCTCAGCGTTGTCTATAATGACTGACCTCATTCTGCTGATCCTTAGCTCTGCTAAGAGGGAAAACCTTTCTAACCAATCTCTGGAGACACCTCATCTGTGATGGACCTCCTTACCTGGCCTCAGCATTGTCTATAAAGACTGACCTCATTCTGCTGATCTGTAGCTCTGTTAATAGGGGAGAGATCTTTCCAATCTTTGGAGATCTCTGGAGACGCCTCATCTGTGGTGGACCTCCTCTCCTGGCCTCAGCGTTGTCTATAATGATTGACCTTATTCTGCTGATCCTTAGCTCTGCTAAGAGGGGAAACTTTTCTAACCAATCTCTGGAGACACCTCATCTGTGGTGGACCTCCTCTCCTGGCCTCAGCGTTGTCTATAAAGACTGACCTCATTCTGCTGATCTGTAGCTCTGCTAAGAGGAGAGATCTTTCCAACCAATCTCTGGAGACGCCTCATCTGTGGTGGACCTCCTCTCCTGGCCTCAGCGTTGTCTATAATGACTGACCTCATTCTGCTGATCCTTAGCTCTGCTAAGAGGGGAAACCTTTCTAACCAATCTCTGGAGATGCCTCATCTCTGGTGGACCTCCTTACCTGGCCTCAGCATTGTCTATAAAGACTGACCTCATTCTGCTGATCCATAGATCTGCTAAGAGGGGGGACTTTTCTAACCAGTCTCTGGAGAGGCTTCTCTTTATCCTCTATCAGACTCCACCAGAGCTATCATCATCACATATTATGTCTCAACAAAACCTTTCCCCCCTAACACGAGTCATGTCTTCCTGCCACATCTGTATGGAGGGAGCCGGGTGAAGTTTGTGTAATTTACTCATTGCAGGTAGACTGGAAGGTCCTGAGATGGAAAAATCCAAGTGTAAAAGAAAATGTTAACAGTGAAAGAATTGTTCCAAATGATATATCATGTATGGTTTAAGCCAGGGGTTTCAAACTCAATAACATAAGGGGCCAAAGTCTTAAACATAGTCTAAGTCGCAGGCCAAAATTTTTATTAAGATTGAACATTATTGAACAGGTTCAGTTAAGTGGTGTAGCCATAGCGACCATGGGGGCCCGCTCCTCCCCCTACTGCAGAGTAGCACAGTGGAGCAGTTTAACTTTTACCTGCTAGAGTGCTGCTTCGATGACTCCTCTGATCTTCCTGATGGCCACACGCTCTATGAGGCCTAACCCTGGCTCCTGAGGCATGTCTCATGATCATGGAGGGTGGCTATGAGGGCCCGCTCCTCCCCCTACTGCAGAGTAGCACAGTGGAGCAGTTTAACTTTTACCTGCTAGAGTGCTGCTTCGAAGGACGCCTCAGATCTTCCTGATGGCCACACTCTCTATGAGGCATAACCCTGGCTCCTGAGGCATGTCTCATGATCATGGTGGGTGGCTATGGGGGCCCGCTCCTCCCCCTACTGCAGAGTAGCACAGTGGAGCAGTTTAACTTTTGCCTGCTAGAATGCTGCTTCGAGGACTCCTCAGATCTTCCTGATGGCCACACGCTCTATGAGGCATACCCCTGGCTCCCGAGGCATGTCTCATGATCATGGTGGGTGGCTATGGGGGCCCGCTCCTCCCCCTACTGCAGAGTAGCACAGTGGAGCAGTTTAACTTTTACCTGCTAGAATGCTGCTTTGAGGACTCCTCAGATTTTCCTGATGGCCACACGCTCTGCTGGCTCAGAAATCAGAATGGATGTCAGGTGATTGAAGGAAGGAGGTATGAAAGCACAGAGCGAGTGACTGCCAGGAAGGACAGGAGACACAACGCATCACTAGCACTGGTAAATATTACACTGCTCCCCTGCGCTTCCCTGCAATGCGGGGAAATGGTGTCAGGGGGAGGGGGAAAGGTGTGTGTGCTTTATGACCAACTGGGAAGTTTGGCGGTTTGGATCTCGGGAGGGGGCCCTATGCTAATTTTGTTGGGGGAGGGGTGTCCTGTGAGTTATTGTTGCACTCCGGCTCAAAATGACAATGTTTAAATTAGAAAGAATGTCACCAGTGTCCTCTGGATGGAAGGGCCGTGTGCTGATGTTCTTCTGCTTCTTACAATGATGGACATTTGAAGATCTCGAGGGCCACATTCCCCCCGCGGGCCTTGTGTTGGACACCTGTGCATACTTCCCAACATTTTGAAATCAGAAAGAGGGACACTTAGGTGACACCCCTGCCACACCTCCAGTCACAAGTATCATAAAGATTTCATCAGAATAATATGATGTTTTATAATTGAAACCACACTGGTCCTTTTTTATCCTTGTTCGTTTTCCTTTATATTAACATTTGAAAATAAGAAATGTATCAATTTAAAGGATATAAATAACATTTATATTAAAGACATTTTTTTCAGTACAAAAATATGTATATATACATAGATCTGTACAAAAAAAGAGGGACAAATGAGGAGGAAAGAGGGACAGAGGTACAGGGATTCCAAAGAGGGACTGTCCCTCCGAAAGAGGGACAGTTGGGCGCTATGCACCTGTGTTTTCAGCAGATGGAGTAACAGAGAGTGATGGCAGTGCCACTATTACACCTGATGTAGTAACTGCCACCAAGACACATGGAAAACGCTGTACACCGCTACATGGATCATTCAAACAACCTTCTTGATGAGCCGGGAATTCTGGGAAATAATCAGACTATTCCAGTGTCCAGAGTTTGAAGGATGGAAGGTTCTGAGTCCACATCACCCATCCATGGAGGCATCGATAGAGAGGTGTTATCCACGCCAGTTTATTTGTTGGTTGAGTTTGGGGAGATGTACCTTGTCTGTCCACATTCCAGATTGTTGTTACATAGCCTGCTTACACAATGTGAGAGCTACTAAAATAAAAGGCAAAATAGAGTCTTATAACAAAACAGTAGCAAAAATGTTTCTGTACTGTGTTAGCCAAACAAATTGTGTAGGTAGAGAAAACAATGTAACTTTAATGTAACTTTATCAGTCAGCCATTAAAAGGTATTACTTTTACAAGACTTTGTTTTTTGTTATAACAAGACAAATTCATTGTATGCTTACAATACGGTCACTGATCATACAGAATAATTTGCTTTTACAAGTCTCCAGCATCTGCAAGAGGAGGGCCATTTCTGAACTATTCAGTCCCTCAGATGCGGCAACCTGTGACTCCACCCCCTTCCACAAATACACCCGCCCCCTCTATGGAGGAGAGGATGAGTGGAGAAGCATCAGTTATAGGTTACACTATAAAGAACACTGGAAACCACAGCCTTCTACTGTTGATAGGCTCGGTGCTTCCTAAGAACCCATGGAAGCCAGAGCTGTGCATCCGGATCCTTAGCTTGGAGGCAATTGGTTGGAATAGCTATAAGGGCCCAATCACACTAGAAGCATTTTTTTGAGCGCTTTTTTGATCTGTAGTGGAAAAGATACTCACCTAAGCAGAGCCTAATTTGTGGCAAAAAACCCAGATGTACTGAATAGATCATTTCAGTGTCATAAGTGGCGATAAGTTATTGGCGAATAAATGGGAGGAGCGTGATGTGTGAAATATGCTCTAGTTTCATAAAGGGATCTTAGCAGCTTCTGGCTTCAAATTACTGAAAGGGCTGCCATGTTTGCAGTGGTGTAGCTAAGGAGCTCAGGGCCCCAATGCAAGTTTTACATTGGGGCCCCCCAAACACTCATACATAACAATTGATACGGCGCACCAAAACCTAACAAGGACAACTACAGTGTCAGAGGTGCAAGAAGGGGATGGGGAACAGTCTGTTAATGATTACCACTATGCAAAGTATCTATAGAAGTGATTATTATCAGCACAGGACCAATAAAGGTTAATACTGTAGTTGAGGGCCCCTTTGGCCCAAGGGCCCCGATGCAGTTGCAACCTCTGCACCCCCTATTGCTACGCCTCTGCATGTTTAAGAATTTACCCCCCCTGCTACCTTTTCACTGCCATTATCCAAGGTTTGGTGTGAAATTCTTTAAGTGTGACTAATGTTTTGTGTTTGAAGTACAGTGGGGAAGACTCCTCTACCTCCCTAATGCCTTATGCTGGCTCCACACCATACAATTTTTGGGCAGATTTACCTGCCAGATCGATTATTTCCAGCATGTCCGATCTGAAGATCGATCAATTTTTGGAGCGATTTTCTGACCGATTTCCATTCGTTTTTATGCAAATCGATCAGAAAAACGCTAAAATTCCTCATATCGGACATGCTGGAAATACTCAATCCGGTAGGCAAATCTGCCAAAAAATTTGTATGGTATGGAGCCAGCATAATGGGTTTGTTTGTGGGTACTTAAAGTGGATCCGAGATAAACTTTTACTCATTGCATAATTGTGTTCCTTTCATATAGTTTATAGGGCATTCCTCAAGCCAAATACTTTTTTTGTTTTGTTTTATTACTCTAATTCCCTATAAACTAAACAAGCCTTTTGGCCTTGGCAAAGTAGCAAGGGCTTATGGGAGCTCAGTCTGGGCAGGAGGAGGTGTTACCAGCCAGAGATTTCAGAGGCAGAGGCGAGTGAAGTTTTCACAGGCTGAGGGCTGGAGATGCAGAGCAGCTTGCCTGTGTGTAATGTGACAAACAGAACATGGCTGCATTGTATCATTGTATCACAAGAATAAATAATCACACTGTTGAAGCTGTTTGCAGCCAGATTTGCTGTGTAAACTATCTAAACTTTAGATAAGATATATAGATAAGTTACTTGTTATAGTTAGTTTTTCATCTCGGATCCGCTTTAAGTCTAATTAGGTAACTTCTTATCTACCTTCCATCTTCTGTTGCTTTGTCTGTGCGGACGGAGGAAATAGAAGAATTCTGCCTCTAATTAAAAAGATGAGGTAAAATGAAATTAATAATAACCCACATTTTTAGCATGCATTTTTAATTTGCTATAGAGCTGACCGGGGAGTTAAAAATGATGCTCGGTTCCCTTTAAGGGGACATAACCTGTGGTGGGGAAGTGGTTAAATGGCTGGAGAAACAAATGAACTGTGGAGAACACTGGACTAGTAAGGCTACATTCGCAGCTATGCATTGCGGTGCGGCATAACGGCCGATTTGTAACGCGGCTTGCTGAACTGCGATGCACCACCCATGCAACATTCACAGTGCAGTGGAATGCGTTGCAGTATAACAGCGTGTGTCATCGTAATGCAGTGATTTACCACAAAATGTGCGTGTTATCAGTTACAGTGAAGCATACTTTTTGTTGACTGTAGCTTCACTGTATATGACTCAATGCACAGATAACGTGCAACTGTCCTGAACCATTGCAATCCTGATGTGACAGGCAACAGAGTGCCCTCTGTGAATGTAGCCTTACGAAAATTCAGTTAAAGCGCAATGAAACCCAGCATTTCTCCTTTGCTCTAACAATTTATTTACAGCATATTATATACAACCAGCGTTTTTTTTTTACTAGAACAGCATTCAAAGGGTTACACACAGGACTTGAAAGTTCAGCGCAGAGAAATCTGGATGCATCTGAAGTGTAGATGTTATCTTGTGTTTACTTAATTGTATCAAGTGAGGAATGTGACACATTCTCTGACTGTGCAGAAGCTCCTGGACACAGACAGACACTGAAAGCATTTCTGCCTTCAATACATAATGAACAAAACCAGTTATGAATAAAATGCAAAGTCAGCTTTCAAAGCAAAAAACTGTACTTTTGGGAACTTGTAATTTCTAAATGAATAATAATACTTATGCAGAAATGCAAATATGATAACCATATGCCACAGACTGAGAGAAGGGATCCACAGAGACAATCGCTGCACACTACGTCATAGCATGCCACAGCCTGAGAGGAGGGATCCACAGAGACAATCACTGCACACTATGTTACAGCATGCCACAGACTGAGAGGAGGAATCCACAGTGACAATCACTGCACACTATGTCACAGCATGCCACAGACTGAGAGGAGGAGTCCACAGTGACAATCGCTGCACACTACATCACAGCATGCCACAGACTGAGAGGAGGGCTCCACAGAGACAATCGCTGCACACTACTTCACAGCATGCCACAGACTGAGAGGAGGGATCCACAGTGACAATCGCTGCTCACTACATCACAGCATGCCACAGACTGAGAGGAGGGATCCACAGTGACAATCGCTGCACACTACATCACAGCATGCCACAGCCTGAGAGGGGGGATCCACAGAGACAATCGCTGCACACTACTTCACAGCATGCCACAGACTGAGAGGAGGAATCCACAGTGACAATCACTGAACACTACATCACAGCATGCCACAGACTGAGAGGAGGAACCCACAGTGACAATCACTGCACACTACATCACAGCATGCCACAGACTGAGAGGAGGAACCCACAGTGACAATCACTGCACACTACATCACAGCATGCCACAGACTGAGAGGAGGAATCCACAGAGACAATCACTGAACACTACATCACAGCATGCCACAGACTGAGAGGAGGAACCCACAATGACAATAGCTGCACACTACATCACAGCATGCCACAGACTGAGAGGAGGAATCCACAGTGACAATCGCTGCACACTACATCACAGCATGCCACAGACTGAGAGGAGGAACCCACAGTGACAATCGCTGCACACTACATCACAGCATGCCACAGACTGAGAGGAGGAACCCACAATGACAATCGCTGCACACTACATCATAGCATGCCACAGACTGAGAGGAGGAACCCACAATGACAATCGCTGCACACTACATCACAGCATGCCACAGACAGAGGAGGAATCCACAATGACAATCGCTGCACACTAGATCATAGCATGCCACAGACTGAGAGGAGGAATCCACAGTGACAATCACTGCACACTACGTCACAGCATGTCACAGACAGAGGAGGAATCCACAGTGACAATCACTGCACACTATGTCACAGCATGCCACAGACTGAGAGGAGGAACCCACAGTGACAATAGCTGCACACTACATCACAGCATGCCACAGACTGAGAGGAGGAATCCACAATGACAATCGCTTCATACTACATCACAGCATGCCACAGACTGAGAGGAGGAATCCACAGTGACAATCACTGCACACTATGTCACAGCATGCCACAGACTGAGAGGAGGAATCCACAGTGACAATCACTGCACACTATGTCACAGCATGCCACAGACTGGGAGGAGGAATCCACACAGATAATCGCTGCACACTACATCACAGCATGCCACAGCCTGAGAGGAGGAATCCACAGTGACAATCGCTGCACACTACATCCCAGCATGCCACAGACAGAGGAGGAATCCACAGTGACAATCGCTGCACACTACATCATAGCATGCCACAGACTGAGAGGAGGAATCCACAGAGACAATCGCTGCACACTATGTCACAGCATGCCACAGACTGAGAGGAGGAATCCACAGTGACAATCGCTGCACACTACATCACAGCATGCCACAGACTGAGAGGAGGAATTCACAGTGACAATCGCTGCACACTACATCATAGCATGCCACAGACTGAGAGGAGGAATCCACAGAGACAATCGCTACACACTATGTCACAGCATGCCACAGACTGAGAGGAGGGATCCACAGTGACAATCGCTGCACACTATGTCACAGCATGCCACAGACTGAGAGGAGGAACCCACAGTGACAATCACTACACACTATGTCACAGCATGCCACAGACTGAGAGGAGGGATCCACAGTGACAATCGCTGCACACTATGTCACAGCATGCCACAGAGTGAGAGGAGGGATCCACAGAGACAATCGCTGCACACTACATCACAGCATGCTACAGACTGAGAGGAGGAATCCATAGAGACAATCACTGCACACTATGTCACAGCATGCCACAGACTGAGAGGAGGAATCCACAGTGACAATCACTGCACACTACATCACAGCATGCCACAGACTGAGAGGAGGAATCCACAGTGACAATCACTGCACACTATGTCACAGCATGCCACAGACTGAGAGGAGGAATCCACAGTGACAATCACTGCACACTATGTCACAGCATGCCACAGACTGAGAGGAGGAATCCACAGTGACAATCCCTGCACACTATGTCACAGCATGCCACAGACTGAGAGGAGGAATCCACAGTGACAATCACTGCCCACTACATCATAGCATGCCACAGACAGAGGAGGGATCCACAGTGACAATCGCTGCACACTATGTCACAGACTGAGAGGAGAAATCCACAGTGACAATCACTGCACACTATGTCACAGCATGCCACAGACTGAGAGGAGGAACCCACAGTGACAATCACTGCACACTATGTCACAGCATGCCACAGACTGAGAGGAGGAATCCACAGTGACAATCACTGCACAGTACATCACAGCATGCCACAGACAGAGGAGGAATCCACAGTGACAATCGCTGCACACTACATCACAGCATGCCACAGACTGAGAGGAGGAATCCACAGTGACAATCGCTGCACACTACGTCACAGCATGCCACAGACTGAGAGGAGGAATCCACAGAGACAATCACTGAACACTACATCACACCATGCCACAGACTGAGAGGAGGAATCCACAGTGACAATCGCTGCACACTACGTCACAGCATGCCACAGACTGAGAGGAGGAATCCACAGAGACAATCACTGAACACTACATCACAGCATGCCACAGACTGAGAGGAGGAATCCACAATGACAATCGCTGCACACTAGATCATAGCATGCCACAGACTGAGAGGAGGGATCCACAGTGACAATCGCTGCACACTACATCACAGCATGCCACAGACAGAGTAGGAATCCACAGTGACAATCGCTGCACACTACGTCACAGCATGCCACAGACTGAGAGGAGGAATCCACAGTGACAATCGCTGCACACTACGTCACAGCATGCCACAGACTGAGAGGAGGAACCCACAGTGACAATCACTGCACACTACATCACAGCATGCCACAGACTGAGAGGAGGAATCCACAGTGACAATCACTGCACACTATGTCACAGCATGCCACAGACTGGGAGGAGGAATCCACACAGATAATCGCTGCACACTACTTCACAGCATGCCACAGCCTGAGAGGAGGGATCCACAGTGACAATCGCTGCACACTAGATAACAGCATGCCACAGCCTGAGAGGGGGAATCCACAGTGACAATCACTGCACACTACATCACAGCATGCCACAGTCTGAGAGGAGGAATCCACAGTGACAATCGCTGCACAATACATCATAGCATGCCACAGACTGAGAGGAGAAATACACAGTGACAATCACTGCACACTATGTCACAGCATGCCACAGACTGAGAGGAGGAATCCACAGTGACAATCGCTGCACACTACATCCCAGCATGCCACAGACAGAGGAGGAATCCACAGTGACAATCACTGCACACTACATCACAGCATGCCACAGACTGAGAGGAGGAATCCATAGAGACAATCACTGCACACTATGTCACAGCATGCCACAGACTGAGAGGAGGAATCCATAGAGACAATCACTGCACACTATGTCACAGCATGCCACAGACTGAGAGGAGGAATCCACAGTGACAATCGCTGCACACTACATCATAGCATGCCACAGACTGAGAGGAGGAATCCACAGAGACAATCGCTGCACACTATGTCACAGCATGCCACAGACTGAGAGGAGGAATCCACAGTGACAATCGCTGCACACTACATCACAGCATGCCACAGACTGAGAGGAGGAATTCACAGTGACAATCGCTGCACACTACATCATAGCATGCCACAGACTGAGAGGAGGAATCCACAGAGACAATCGCTGCACACTATGTCACAGTATGGGAGAGGGGAGAGAGAGGAGAGGAGACCGGCACTGCATTCAGCATTTTATTCCATGTTGAGACATACGCATAAAAAACACACATAGCATTGTGCAATGGAGAACGTACCAGTAAATGAAGCAGTGAGGGTGGCGGTGGGTGCAGGGCACTGTGGGCCTTACGGCCGTTTCGCGCAGGTATGCGCTTCCACGGAGGCTCTAGTGCGGGCTGGATGCTGGCCAGGTGTTTAAATACATGTCCTGGTCAGCGTTCGGCGTCTCCGCGCCGAAAGAGACCGCCCACTTCCTACCAGAAGCTCCAATAGCGCGCTGGGACGCATTCGCGTTCCAGCTGGAGGTTCCTGGAGGATGACGTCACCCTTCTACCTAAGCCCGAGCAGTCCACACTTATTAGGTGGCTGCCTGAATGCTATTGCATATGACGGGCATTGGAAGGGATGGGTGATCGCCATCTTGTGGCCGAAAAAGAGTAAGCAGCGCTATAGAAACAATGTGATAGAACCTGGTGGTTAGAAACCTAGTGTAAACAATCCATAAATACAATAATAAGCTAAGTGAAATAAATGGGTAAATACAGTGGTTACAGGAGCTAAGATGTGGATGTTATCCACAATATTCAAAAGTGGCAACGTGCAAAAAGTGCATTGTTAGTGCGTACAAATATTGGCACATAAAGTGAGTGGGAGCTAAAAAGGAAGCAGCGTGTCAGCATGCTTCCATAAATAGGGGTTGGGTAGAGATGAATGGAAGGAGACCTTGCAAAAAACATTGTCAAATGTGGGCGCAACGACTAAATTAGATCTTAGATCCTACATAGGGAGGGCATATATGGCATTAGTGCCATAGAGGCGTAAAGGGGGGTCTCTGGTACATCTTGATAGATTGTTGATACTTGTGTAAATTAGATACTATAAATGTGAACACGGGCCATCTATTCATACATCATCATGGATCTAAGAAGCAAGACAAGTCAGTGTAATCATTGAGTCCTAGTGCACCCATGGCATCAGAGCGTATAATAAGAAGGACTTCCTCCCTTTTGAGTTTCCTTTCTCTGTCCCCCCGACGTGACAGGGGGGATACTTGTAATATGTTGGCGAAAGTCATCAACCTTGCGTTTCCTTCATGAGCTTCTCTCATGTGCTTGATCAGGCGTGGGGAACCATGTCCCGATTTTATAGAGTTAAAGTGTTCTCTAAATCGTCTACTGGCCGTTCTGGTGGTTTCCCCTATGTAGAACCGGCCGCAGGGACACCATATCGAATAAACGACGAAATCGGATTGGCAAGTGAAAAATGATTTAACCGATTGGCATAGCGGTCCGAGTTGGTAAATGGATCCGGTGCGCATTTGTGAGCAAGAAATGCAATGGCCGCATTTATGGTTTCCCTGCGGTCTAAACTGAGCTAGCCAGGTTTCTACTTTTGGACTCCGAAACTCACTTCTACTGATATGGGAGCCTATAGTGGGAGCTCGCCTGAAGGAAAATAAAGGGCCATCGTTGACCAGACTTTTAAGTGCAGGGTCTCTGTTGAGAATCTCCCAGTTCTTTTTGACAGTACTTTTGATCTGTTCTGCCATTCCAGTGTAGTCAAAAGAGAAAAGGGCTTTATTCGAAACTTCAATGTCCTTCCTTTTTCTAGACCTCGTCAGGTCCCTTCTATTCAGGCTTTTGGCTCTTTTGAAAGCGTCCTGTATTTCTTTAGCCTCATATCCCCTTGCCACAAATCTCCTGCCCAGCTCCTCGGACTGAGAATGAAAATCAGTGTCGCGTGCGTTATTACGGCGCAATCGGAGGAACTGGGCATAAGGTAACGAGCGGGCAACATGGTCAGGGTGGAAACTATCTCTGTGTAGTATTGCATTTGATGCTGTAGTTTTGCGATAGCCTCTGGGGATCAGTTTATCCTCTTCGATGACTAGCTCTAGATCTAAAAAAGCTATCTTTTCATCTGAGGTAGTGGCGGTGAAGGTCATATTGGCCGTATTGTTGTTAATATAACACATAAAGTCATTAAAGGTGTCACAAGTCCCGGACCAAAAGACCAGGACGTCGTCCACGTACCTGGACCATGCCCTAAGTTGGTCGATGAATGGATTGTGGTTTGAGTGGATATATTCCTCCTCCCACCAGGCTAAAAACAGGTTGGCATAAGTGCATGATACGGCTGTGCCCATGGCAGTGCCTGAGACTTGCCAGTACCACTTGCCGTCAAAAGTGAAGGCATTATGTGTTAATACGAATTGCAAACACTCGCATATAAAATCCTTATATGCTTCATCTTTACCGGTGCGGTCTAAAAAAGATCGTATCGCTCTGAGTCCTAGATTGTGGGGTATCCGACTGTATAAGCTCTCGACATCGATAGCTGCGAGCGTGTTACCACGATGCCAGTGGAATTCCTCTACACCTCTCACAACATCAATTGTGTCAGCCAGATGCGAGGGTACTAAGTCAAGCAGAGGTCTCAGGACATGGTCCAAGTACCTGGACAACCTCTCCGTAGTCGACCCCATTCCAGAAACAATGGGGCGACCCGGAGGGTTGGTCCGGGACTTGTGCACCTTCGGTATGTGGTACCAAATGGGCTTAGTCGGGTATATTGGCAACAAGCCATGGGCTAAGGTGGGTGATAGCACTCCTTGTTCTACGCCCTTTCTTAATAGTGACCTAAGCAGATTTTGGTAGCGTAAGGTGGGGTCTGACGGCAAGCTTTGATAAGTTTTTGGATCTTGAAGTTGCCTTATTGCTTCATTGCGATACTGTTCTGCCGTCATCACAACAATGGCTCCTCCTTTATCTGCTCTCCTTATCTGCAAATCTGGTCCGTTTCTTAGCCATTTTAATGCTTTCTGTTCGCTGGTGGATAGATTACTTTCCACTTTTGGATAGATCTCTGCTTTCAACTCGTTCTCAACAATTTTTTGGAAAATATCAAGGCTGGAGCCCGCCTGAACAGGGAATGGTGCTATGGACCTACAGGGCCGAAAGCTGGTATCTGGATTCAAGGTACTGTCATAAGCTTGGGACTCTAATTCAGTTAAGATATTCATATTTTGCTGGTCCTGGCTTGTCCAGGTGATAGATGGACTAAAGCCTAGTGGGCCTATTTTGGCATTCCCCCAGCACATGTTGTGTGGTTCTTCCGTTGGAGCTTGCTTTTTGAGGAAATGCAATTTTATGTTCAATCTCCTGATATTCTTGTAAAGGTCTATCTTAAAATGGGCAAAGTCAAAATCTGTAGATAGACTATAATTAAGCCCTTTTTGTAGCAAATCGATCGTTCCTTGCGGGAGAATGTATTGAGATAGATTAATGACTTCTAGGAAGTTGTCTTCAGATTGTACTGATAGATCTAAGATCTTTTCTTTTTCTGGTTCCTGGGGGCCCTTTTGTCCTCCCAAGAAAGGTGTTTCCCTTTCCTTTTGTTTCTTGTCTTTGCCTCTTCCTCTCCTCGTGCTCCGCCTAAAGGGCGGGCACGATTCTCCCCGTTAGGTTTGTTTGCTGAGTCTTCTATCGCTTTGCCTTTTTTGCTACTATCATCTTCATCACTTGATTCCGTGTCTGTAGTCCAATGACCTCTACCTTTTCTGGGTGTCCTTGGTCGTCCTCCTCTTTGCCAAGAGAAGTATTTTTTAAGATGATAGTCGTCTTTATCTCTTTGAAACTTGCGTAGTTTCCGTTCTTTTATGTTGTCTTGCACGGTGCTCAGTTTACGATCGATTTTCTTCAAGGTCTTGGTGTATTGTGAGCGATCAACTAGTTCTTGATATTGGAGTTTCAGGGTTTCTATCTCTTTAACGGTTTTACTGTGTTCTTGTCTCGATCGATCCAAGACGATGTTTTGAAGTGTGGCCGCGTGTTCCAAGTACGCTGTTTTCCACTTTTTCACGAAGTCTTCATCCTCTTGGTATTCAGATGGTTCTACATACCGTCTAAACCCTCTTGCAGTGATCTGATCATCCTTATATTGTTGTAATGTCGTGACGGTCCAGAATAATTTGATCTTCTTCTCACTCAATCTCTCCAAACTGGTCTCTGCAACCCTAGCACCCACCGTTTTGTTTGAACGTGACGATGATGATGAGCTTTTAAAAAAGCTCTTAACGTCGTTTCTGCCAGTTGCTCCTACAGCTGCTCCCGCTTCGTCTCCACTATCTGAACTTTCGTTCTCAGAATCTGAGTGGAAGTAGTCTTGTGTAGTACTCATTGACATGCTGCGTGCTCTAACCGAAAGTGCGTCAATTTGTATGGTAGAGAAGGGTTTGAAGGTTGGCACCGCAGCTTCATCCTCCAGGAACCTCCAGCTGGAACGCGAATGCGTCCCAGCGCGCTATTGGAGCTTCTGGTAGGAAGTGGGCGGTCTCTTTCGGCGCGGAGACGCCGAACGCTGACCAGGACATGTATTTAAACACCTGGCCAGCATCCAGCCCGCACTAGAGCCTCCGTGGAAGCGCATACCTGCGCGAAACGGCCGTAAGGCCCACAGTGCCCTGCACCCACCGCCACCCTCACTGCTTCATTTACTGGTACGTTCTCCATTGCACAATGCTATGTGTGTTTTTTATGCGTATGTCTCAACATGGAATAAAATGCTGAATGCAGTGCCGGTCTCCTCTCCTCTCTCTCCCCTCTCCCATACAGTAACGCTAAACCTATCACCAGAGCACGCATTCACTGCCATATTGTATGAAGCATAGTGGATCCTGCCAGCTCCCGATACTCAAGCTGCAGTGCCAACCTTCAAACCCTTCTCTACCATACAAATTGACGCACTTTCGGTTAGAGCACGCAGCATGTCAATGAGTACTACACAAGACTACTTCCACTCAGATTCTGAGAACGAAAGTTCAGATAGTGGAGACGAAGCGGGAGCAGCTGTAGGAGCAACTGGCAGAAACGACGTTAAGAGCTTTTTTAAAAGCTCATCATCATCGTCACGTTCAAACAAAACGGTGGGTGCTAGGGTTGCAGAGACCAGTTTGGAGAGATTGAGTGAGAAGGAGATCAAATTATTCTGGACCGTCACGACATTACAACAATATAAGGATGATCAGATCACTGCAAGAGGGTTTAGACGGTATGTAGAACCATCTGAATACCAAGAGGATGAAGACTTCGTGAAAAAGTGGAAAACAGCGTACTTGGAACACGCGGCCACACTTCAAAACATCGTCTTGGATCGATCGAGACAAGAACACAGTAAAACCGTTAAAGAGATAGAAACCCTGAAACTCCAATATCAAGAACTAGTTGATCGCTCACAATACACCAAGACCTTGAAGAAAATCGATCGTAAACTGAGCACCGTGCAAGACAACATAAAAGAACGGAAACTACGCAAGTTTCAAAGAGATAAAGACGACTATCATCTTAAAAAATACTTCTCTTGGCAAAGAGGAGGACGACCAAGGACACCCAGAAAAGGTAGAGGTCATTGGACTACAGACACGGAATCAAGTGATGAAGATGATAGTAGCAAAAAAGGCAAAGCGATAGAAGACTCAGCAAACAAACCTAACGGGGAGAATCGTGCCCGCCCTTTAGGCGGAGCACGAGGAGAGGAAGAGGCAAAGACAAGAAACAAAAGGAAAGGGAAACACCTTTCTTGGGAGGACAAAAGGGCCCCCAGGAACCAGAAAAAGAAAAGATCTTAGATCTATCAGTACAATCTGAAGACAACTTCCTAGAAGTCATTAATCTATCTCAATACATTCTCCCGCAAGGAACGATCGATTTGCTACAAAAAGGGCTTAATTATAGTCTATCTACAGATTTTGACTTTGCCCATTTTAAGATAGACCTTTACAAGAATATCAGGAGATTGAACATAAAATTGCATTTCCTCAAAAAGCAAGCTCCAACGGAAGAACCACACAACATGTGCTGGGGGAATGCCAAAATAGGCCCACTAGGCTTTAGTCCATCTATCACCTGGACAAGCCAGGACCAGCAAAATATGAATATCTTAACTGAATTAGAGTCCCAAGCTTATGACAGTACCTTGAATCCAGATACCAGCTTTCGGCCCTGTAGGTCCATAGCACCATTCCCTGTTCAGGCGGGCTCCAGCCTTGATATTTTCCAAAAAATTGTTGAGAACGAGTTGAAAGCAGAGATCTATCCAAAAGTGGAAAGTAATCTATCCACCAGCGAACAGAAAGCATTAAAATGGCTAAGAAACGGACCAGATTTGCAGATAAGGAGAGCAGATAAAGGAGGAGCCATTGTTGTGATGACGGCAGAACAGTATCGCAATGAAGCAATAAGGCAACTTCAAGATCCAAAAACTTATCAAAGCTTGCCGTCAGACCCCACCTTACGCTACCAAAATCTGCTTAGGTCACTATTAAGAAAGGGCGTAGAACAAGGAGTGCTATCACCCACCTTAGCCCATGGCTTGTTGCCAATATACCCGACTAAGCCCATTTGGTACCACATACCGAAGGTGCACAAGTCCCGGACCAACCCTCCGGGTCGCCCCATTGTTTCTGGAATGGGGTCGACTACGGAGAGGTTGTCCAGGTACTTGGACCATGTCCTGAGACCTCTGCTTGACTTAGTACCCTCGCATCTGGCTGACACAATTGATGTTGTGAGAGGTGTAGAGGAATTCCACTGGCATCGTGGTAACACGCTCGCAGCTATCGATGTCGAGAGCTTATACAGTCGGATACCCCACAATCTAGGACTCAGAGCGATACGATCTTTTTTAGACCGCACCGGTAAAGATGAAGCATATAAGGATTTTATATGCGAGTGTTTGCAATTCGTATTAACACATAATGCCTTCACTTTTGACGGCAAGTGGTACTGGCAAGTCTCAGGCACTGCCATGGGCACAGCCGTATCATGCACTTATGCCAACCAGTTTTTAGCCTGGTGGGAGGAGGAATATATCCACTCAAACCACAATCCATTCATCGACCAACTTAGGGCATGGTCCAGGTACGTGGACGACGTCCTGGTCTTTTGGTCCGGGACTTGTGACACCTTTAATGACTTTATGTGTTATATTAACAACAATACGGCCAATATGACCTTCACCGCCACTACCTCAGATGAAAAGATAGCTTTTTTAGATCTAGAGCTAGTCATCGAAGAGGATAAACTGATCCCCAGAGGCTATCGCAAAACTACAGCATCAAATGCAATACTACACAGAGATAGTTTCCACCCTGACCATGTTGCCCGCTCGTTACCTTATGCCCAGTTCCTCCGATTGCGCCGTAATAACGCACGCGACACTGATTTTCATTCTCAGTCCGAGGAGCTGGGCAGGAGATTGGTGGCAAGGGGATATGAGGCTAAAGAAATACAGGACGCTTTCAAAAGAGCCAAAAGCCTGAATAGAAGGGACCTGACGAGGTCTAGAAAAAGGAAGGACATTGAAGTTTCGAATAAAGCCCTTTTCTCTTTTGACTACACTGGAATGGCAGAACAGATCAAAAGTACTGTCAAAAAGAACTGGGAGATTCTCAACAGAGACCCTGCACTTAAAAGTCTGGTCAACGATGGCCCTTTATTTTCCTTCAGGCGAGCTCCCACTATAGGCTCCCATATCAGTAGAAGTGAGTTTCGGAGTCCAAAAGTAGAAACCTGGCTAGCTCAGTTTAGACCGCAGGGAAACCATAAATGCGGCCATTGCATTTCTTGCTCACAAATGCGCACCGGATCCATTTACCAACTCGGACCGCTATGCCAATCGGTTAAATCATTTTTCACTTGCCAATCCGATTTCGTCGTTTATTCGATATGGTGTCCCTGCGGCCGGTTCTACATAGGGGAAACCACCAGAACGGCCAGTAGACGATTTAGAGAACACTTTAACTCTATAAAATCGGGACATGGTTCCCCACGCCTGATCAAGCACATGAGAGAAGCTCATGAAGGAAACGCAAGGTTGATGACTTTCGCCAACATATTACAAGTATCCCCCCTGTCACGTCGGGGGGACAGAGAAAGGAAACTCAAAAGGGAGGAAGTCCTTCTTATTATACGCTCTGATGCCATGGGTGCACTAGGACTCAATGATTACACTGACTTGTCTTGCTTCTTAGATCCATGATGTATGAATAGATGGCCCGTGTTCACATTTATAGTATCTAATTTACACAAGTATCAACAATCTATCAAGATGTACCAGAGACCCCCCTTTACGCCTCTATGGCACTAATGCCATATATGCCCTCCCTATGTAGGATCTAAGATCTAATTTAGTCGTTGCGCCCACATTTGACAATGTTTTTTGCAAGGTCTCCTTCCATTCATCTCTACCCAACCCCTATTTATGGAAGCATGCTGACACGCTGCTTCCTTTTTAGCTCCCACTCACTTTATGTGCCAATATTTGTACGCACTAACAATGCACTTTTTGCACGTTGCCACTTTTGAATATTGTGGATAACATCCACATCTTAGCTCCTGTAACCACTGTATTTACCCATTTATTTCACTTAGCTTATTATTGTATTTATGGATTGTTTACACTAGGTTTCTAACCACCAGGTTCTATCACATTGTTTCTATAGCGCTGCTTACTCTTTTTCGGCCACAAGATGGCGATCACCCATCCCTTCCAATGCCCGTCATATGCAATAGCATTCAGGCAGCCACCTAATAAGTGTGGACTGCTCGGGCTTAGGTAGAAGGGTGACGTCATCCTCCAGGAACCTCCAGCTGGAACGCGAATGCGTCCCAGCGCGCTATTGGAGCTTCTGGTAGGAAGTGGGCGGTCTCTTTCGGCGCGGAGACGCCGAACGCTGACCAGGACATGTATTTAAACACCTGGCCAGCATCCAGCCCGCACTAGAGCCTCCGTGGAAGCGCATACCTGCGCGAAACGGCCGTAAGGCCCACAGTGCCCTGCACCCACCGCCACCCTCACTGCTTCATTTACTGGTACGTTCTCCATTGCACAATGCTATGTGTGTTTTTTATGCGTATGTCTCAACATGGAATAAAATGCTGAATGCAGTGCCGGTCTCCTCTCCTCTCTCTCCCCTCTCCCATACAGTAACGCTAAACCTATCACCAGAGCACGCATTCACTGCCATATTGTATGAAGCATAGTGGATCCTGCCAGCTCCCGATACTCAAGCTGCAGTGCCAACCTTCAAACCCTTCTATACCATACAAATTGACACACTATGTCACAGCATGCCACAGACTGAGAGGAGGGATCCACAGTGACAATCGCTGCACACTACATCACAGCATGCCACAGACTGAGAGGAGGAATTCACAGTGACAATCGCTGCACACTACATCATAGCATGCCACAGACAGAGGAGGAATCCACAGAGACAATCGCTGCACACTATGTCACAGCATGCCACAGACTGAGAGGAGGGATCCACAGTGACAATCGCTGCACACTATGTCACAGCATGCCACAGACTGAGAGGAGGAATCCACAGTGACAATCACTGCACACTATGTCACAGCATGCCACAGACTGAGAGGAGGAATCCACAGTGACAATCCCTGCACACTATGTCACAGCATGCCACAGACTGAGAGGAGGAATCCACAGTGACAATCACTGCCCACTACATCATAGCATGCCACAGACTGAGAGGAGGGATCCACAGTGACAATCGCTGCACACTATGTCACAGACTGAGAGGAGGAACCCACAGTGACAATCACTGCACACTATGTCACAGCATGCCACAGACTGAGAGGAGGAATCCACAGTGACAATCACTGCACACTACATCACAGCATGCCACAGACTGAGAGGAGGAATCCACAGTGACAATCACTGCACACTACATCACAGCATGCCACAGACTGAGAGGAGGAATCCACAGTGACAATCACTGCCCACTACATCATAGCATGCCACAGACTGAGAGGAGGGATCCACAGTGACAATCGCTGCACACTATGTCACAGACTGAGAGGAGAAATCCACAGTGACAATCACTGCACACTATGTCACAGCATGCCACAGACTGAGAGGAGGAACCCACAGTGAAAATCGCTGCACACTACACCACAGCATGGCACAGACTGAGAGGGACATAAATGAACTGTAAGGGCCCGTTTCCACTAGTGCGGCGTGCGTCTCTTAGACGCACGCTGGCACTGAGCGGGTGGGCGGGATCGCAGGCGAATCCCATGCACGGCTATGGGATTCACAGCCTCCGCCATAGTCCCCAACTGTCCCGTTTTCGTCTGGATTCTCCCAATTTTGGGGGCTCTCCCGCTATCCCGGTAAGAGCCCCCCAAGTCCGGGGCGGCTGTCAGTATTGACAGCTACCCATAACAGGAGGGGAGCAGCGCAGTGGAGGGAAAGCTGTGGGCAGCGGCGGAGAAGGGGGCCATCTCCCCCCCTTCTCTCACCTTAGGGTGCTCTGCCTCCCTCGCTCTCCCCTCCGAAACTAAGTGTGGTGGCGCTTGGCAGCGGGCGGGACTTACCCTCCGTGTCGCTCCAAGTGCCGGCTGGAAGTTCTGGTTCTGCAGCCGCTGCTCTGGATCAGAAAAGAGTAGTGGCAAATCATCCCGCGCCGGCGACGAGACCAGACCAGACGGGACAGAGACACGGAAGGTAAGTTCCGCCCCTCTGCCAGCCACTGCACTTAATCCCGGAGGGGACAGCGAGGGAGGGAGAGTACCCTAAGGTGAGGGAAGGGGGGGGGGGGGGTGATTGCCCCCCTTCTCCACCGCTGCCCACCGCTCTCCCTCTTTACTGCGCTGCTCCCCTCCTGAGGGTGGGGGGGACACCTGGCTACCTATTCTGGGCACATATACACCTGCCTACATATATTGGGACATATAACCCTGCCTACATATACACCTGCCTATATACTGGGACATATACACCCTGGCTACATATACTGGCCACATATACCCCTGACTACATATACTGGGCACATATCCCCCGGCTACATATACTGGGCACATATCCCCCTGGCTATATATACTGGGCACATATCCCCCTGGGTATATATACTGGGCACATATACCCCCTGGCTACATATACTGGGCACATATACCCCTGGCTACATATACTGGGCACATATCCCCCTGGCTACATATACTGGGCACATATACCCCCTGGCTACATATACTGGGCACATATACCCCTGGCTACATATACTGGGCACATATCCCCCTGGCTACATATGCTGGGCACATATCCCCCTGGCTACATATGCTGGGCACATATCCCCCTGGCTACATATGCTGGGCACATATCCCCCTGGCTACATATGCTGGGCACATATCCCCCTGGCTACATATACTGGGCACATATCCCCCTGGCTACATATACTGGGCACATATCCCCCTGGCTACATATACTGGGCACATAACCCCCGGGCTACATATACTGGGCACATATCCCCCTGGCTATATATACTGGGCACATATCCCCCTGGCTATACATACTGGGCGCATATACCCCTGGCTACATATACTGGGCGCATATACCCCTGGCTACATATACTGGGCGCATATACCCCTGGCTACATATACTGGGCACATATACCCGTCTATATATACTGGGACATATGCACCTGGCTACATTTACTGGGACATATACCCCCTGACTACATATACTGGGCACATATACCCCTGACTACATATACTGGGGACATATACCTCTGACTACACATACTGGGCACATATATCCCTGGCTACATATACTGGGGACATATACCTCTGGCTACATATACTGGGCACATATATCCCTGGCTACATATACTGGGGACATATACCTCTGGCTACATATACTGGGCACATATATCCCTGGCTACATACTGTATACTGGGGACAACTGGCTGTTTGTCATTATGTGCATTTACTGGTGAAAAGCTATCTCTTATATGCATTTACTGGTGAAAAGCTGTATCTTATTATGTGCATTTACTGGTGAAAAGCTGTCTCTTATTATGTGCATTTGGTGGTGAAAAGCTGTCTCTTATTATATGCATTTACTGGTGAAAAGCTGTCTCTTATTATATGTATTTACTGGTGAAAAGCTGTCTCTTATTATGTGCATTTACTGGTGAAAAGCTGTCTCTTATGTGCATTTACTGGTGAAAAGCTGTCTCTTATGTGCATTTACTGGTGAAAAGCTGTCTCTTATGTGCATTTAGTGGTGAAAAGCTGTCTCTTATTATGTGCATTTACTGGTGAAAAGCGGTCTCTCATTATGTGCGTTTACTGGGGAAACACTGTCTGTCATTATGTGCATTTACTTCATATTTTTATATAACTACATTAGCTGGTATAACTACATTACAGTTAGCCCCACCCATGGGCAGGGTATATGAGGGATATATTTATTAAAAAAATATAAGGGCATCAATATTAAAAAAAAAAAATCTCCAAAAAACGTTATGGTAGGCGTGACTTAGGGGTGTGGCCTGTGTCCCGATTTCTAATTTTAAAATGTTGGGAGGTATGGCCTCCGCCGCGAATTCTGTGGGGGGTTCCGGCCGAATCGCTCCCGCAAGCGATTCCGCTGCGGCCCCATCATCCCCTATGGAAGAGTTTCCCCGTGCGAATCATGTGCGGGGGAACTCTGCAGAATCGCCGGCGAAAATCGCCGTAGTGGAAACGGGCCCTTAAAGGGACACTTAAGTCAAACAAAAAAATGAGTTTTACTCACCTAGGGCTTCCAATAGCCCCCTGCAGCTGTCTGGTGCCCACGCCATCTCCCTCTGATCCTCCTGGCCCCGCCGGCAGCCACTTCCTGTTTCGGTGACAGGAGCTGACAGGCTGGGGACGCGAGTGATTCTTCGCATTCCTGGCCACAATAGCGCCATCTATGCTGCTATAGCATATATCATATACCATATAGCCAGGGCCGGATTTGTACTTTTTACCGCCAACTATATCATTTGTATGGTTGTTATCTCTGTGTGCCCCAATGAGAATTCGCCTTACTTTCCATCATTGGTGTCACAGACAATAGCTATTTTAGTGATGCGTGTATAGATTAGAAGTTATGTTTTGAAATGTTATGTTATGTTTGCCATCTCATTAATGATGGACCCATTGCGTCACCATACCTGCAGAATAGAGCTTACAGGTCTTGCAGGGACGGCACAAGTGCAGGACAGAGTTCAAAGGTTAAAGCTGTTCTTGTAGATAGGGATGACTGCATAGAACAGCTTTCCTGTCCCTCACTGAACCACCCCCTAAACTTCTGGTGCCCTAGGCCATGGCCTATGTGGCCTTGCCAGAAATCCGGCCCTGCATATAGCAGCATAGAGGGTGCTAATGTGTCTGGGAACGCGAAAAATCACTCGCGTCCCCAGCCTGTCAGATCCTGTCACCGAAACAGGAAGTGGCTGCCGGCGGGGCCAGGAGGATCAGAGTGAGACTGCGTGAGCGCCGGACAGCTGCAGGGGGCTATTGGAAGCCCTAAGTGAGTAAAACTCATTTTTTTTGTTTGACTTAAGTGTCCCTTTAACCTAAACACCTCACACACTGCTTAGACATTGTACACCAACCCCACCCCTTCCATGTCCCTCACCCCCCCCCCCTTCTGCTTTGGCAATATCTGTATGAATCTTATGGCAATAAAAGCCATCTTTGATCTAATTTGTATGGGCATGTTGCCCAAATCCAAAATGGCCGCCGCCGCGTTGCCATAGCAAGCCTTTAGCAGGAAGTTTGCACACTGAGCTTCAGTCAAGGCCTAGGCCTTCTCCAGCTGGATCCCGGTAGAGAGAGAGTTCTGTGCAGAGATGTGATGATGACAGAGGGGGAGGAGCACTGTGCTTAGGTGCTGCAGGTCCCCTGAGACACAGGTAAGGTGCAGAGTGAAGCTCTGCTGCACAAACAGAACTGTGTGTTATGCAAACAGGAGAAACTTTGCTCTGAGTAATGATGCGTTTGGCAGCCGACCCCCAAGTACGTCACAGGGAACAGGGAGCAGCCCCGGGCCTCGGCCTCCCCTTCCCCCCCCAACCGTCCCGAATCCTGCGGGACTGTCCTGATTTGGGGGCCAGAGACTAACCCGTACTGTTGAGAGCCCTAATAGTCAGCTCATCTCCTAGCTTCGCACACACGCCAACCAGCTCACACGCCTCACAACATCCCATCTCCGGAAATCACGCTCTGTGCTGTGAGGCGTGCTATGTCACTTGCCCTGCGATTGGTCGGCCCCGCAGCTTGTCAGTCAGTGGGCACTGGGCAGAGGGGGCGGGACTGCTGTAGCCAGGAAGTGGGGGTCTGCTGTAGCCAGGAAGTGAAGCTGAGCTGACAGGAAGAGTGAGGAAACTGGATGGGTGAGGAGGGAGGAGAGGCAGAGCTGTCACCAGAGCCAGTGCAGTATACTGCCGCAGCCTGCTGATATCTGACACCTCCCAGCACTTCTCCAGCCGTCTGTCCTGTCAGCGAGGGAGCAGGCAGGTGAGTGACAGCCAAACTTACTGGGGCTTGGTGAGTGGCAACTTCTCAGCGACCTGCGCTTTGAGCTGGTATTATGATTATTCCATAGCTCCCAACTGTCACTCTTTCCTCCTCATTTGTCCCTCTTTCTATGTAAATAATATATTTCTCTGCTAAAAAATGTGTTTGACTCTAAACTTTATTCCCATCCTATAAATTGATATATTACTACTTTTAAAATGTTACTATGAAGGAAAATGAACCAGGATAGAAAGGACCTGTGTGGTTTGAATTATAAAACAACATATTTTTCGGTACTTATCCGTTAGCCGGGCGCATTCGGCAGGTGGCGCTGTTGTTAATTCCAATCATAATTACAGTCACGTAACAAAACTGTGAATGTAAACGCCGGATGCGCCTGGCTAACTGTGAATGTCAATGTAAACGCTGCAGGTGGCGCTAATTGCATTCTTTGTTAAGGTGACAATATGTATATTAAAGAAGAGAGTTAAATGACAAGCTGGCGGCAATGTAACAGATTAAGCCGCCGGCTTGCTTCGTGTCTCGCTCTCCTCCCCCCTTGCCCTCTCTCGTATAGAGCCCTGGGGAGGGGACTTGTGTCCCCCCAAAGTCGTTCGTCACAATAAAACAAGCAGGATTCCCTGCCGCGACAAACGACTCTAGGGGGACACGAGTCCCCCCCCCCCCCCCCCCCCCTCCCCAGGGCTCTATACGAGAGAGGACAAGGGGGGAGGAGAGCGAGACACGAAGCAAGCCGGCGGCTTGATCTGTTACATTGCCGCCGGCTTATTTGTCATTTAACTCTCTTTTTTAATATACATATTGTCACCTTAACAAAGAATGCAATTAGCGCCACCTGCGGCGTTTACATTGACATTCACAGTTAGCCGGGCGCATTCACAGTTTTGTTACGTGACTGTAAATATGATTGGAATTAACAACAGCGCCACCTGCCGGATGCGCCCGGCTAACGGATAAGTACCTATTTTTCTTATGAAATCTTTATGGTATGCGTCACTAGGGGTGTGACAGGGGCGTGGCTTAAGTGTCCCTCTTTCTCATCTCAAAAAGTTGGGAAGTATGTATACATTTTTTTTTTTGGGGCAGATTTACCTGCCAGATCGATTATTTCCAGCATGGCCAATCTGAGAATCTATAGATTTTTGTGAGCGATTTTCTGACTGATTTCTGTTAGTTTCTATGGAAATCGGTCAGAAAATTGCTCAAAAAAGTGATAGATTCTCAGATCAGACATGCTGGAAATAATCGATTTGGCAGGTAAATCTGCCCAAAAAATTTTATGGTGTGGCCCCAGCATTAGGACCCGAAGAAAAAGGCTGTGAGTGGCACTCCCTACATAAACATGTCTGGAGACAGTGTGGGTGTCATACAGGCAAAAGTTCTCACCAAGTCACCGACGTTTTCCTGAATCCTTGCTGCCAGGACGTGTGCACAACGGATATGGTGAAAAAAGATTATGCATACCGTCAAACAGGAGAGGAAAGAAGCGGAATTCCGGGTACCTTCCGTCCAGATACTTTACTTGCAGTGATATCAAAATAGATGGCTTGTAGTTGGCACATCCATATAGTGGATCATCAGGTGGTGGTGGGATGGAGGTGGGGGGGTGCCGGGCACCAGATGGGGTTTGCGAGGGCCGTTTCGCGTCTCACTAGACGCTTGGTCACGCTGCGCTCCAATACAGAGGCGAGTCGCCTCCTCCGGAATCCGCTCACGCCATTGGTGGATGGAGATCAGAAGGGCGATCCAGCCAGCAGAAATGTGTCGCCTTCGATACCAAACTACATTACCCATGCGGCAATGCAGACCAGAGTGTTGGGAGGGATGTGTGCTTTCGCCACACCTCACATGGCTGCCAATCATTCTGGACTGCCACTCCCCTCGGTCCACGCTGTCCCATGACAACTGTATACATTTTAACAGTATATCATGAAACGGGCATGTGGAAATGCAATATCTTATTATTCATTATTGCATCTCTAAGGTGCAGTGCGAGACATCTCCTGCTGTTAATGTCCCTATATGTATACATAAAGTGTAAAGTGACACACCATTGCTTAAAAGGGATAAAAAACCGGGCTGGTCAGACTCAGCTGCAGCCAAACAAGCCTAACTGCTACGGTACTTTAAAATAGGCATTGCACATTGCTGTCAGTTACATGGCCATCTCAACTAGCAGAAAGGGGAAAAGAAGGTGACAAAGAGGGGGGGGGGGGGGGGGAAGAAGAAAATAGGAACAATAGAGGAAAGTTTGATCTTAAATTCCACCTCCATCGCACCAGCACTAAATATGACACTGGAAGGCATTACCATAATATTTTGCACATAGAACAATGAAGCAGAAAACAATCATTCAGGGATCCAACATACATGCCAATTCAATTTTGTCATTGAGGCCAGCTGGTCCCATTGCTTCAGTACGCAATATAACACTGGTTTCCCTCCTTAAGAGGAGTTTGTCCCTATTACCTCCCCTCCTAGGGGCCTCCACTCTTTCCAAATTTCAGTCCTTTGCCACTACCTCCATGTTCATCCCTCATATGAGAAACCAATCTGGTGCATCTCTTCCCAGCTTTGATCGTACTAATATGCTCTCCAATACGTTTCCTAATAGATCTCGTTGTTTGTCCAATATAATATCTTTTACATGGGCAAAATAAAACATACACTACATAATCGGTTTGGCATGTATGAAGGCCTCTCATATGGAACCCAACCCCTCCCACCTCTAAATACCTTTGCGTAATCATCCTAGGGCAGTATTTACAAAACCCACATTTGAAATTGCCTTTAGTGGCACATCGATCAAGCCAGGTTGTACGTTTGGGGGACACAAACTCACTCTTAGTTAGGAGGTTGGCCAAAGAGGGGGCTCTCCTAAAAGCTACTCATGGGGGATGAGTTAACTTTCCTGATAGGTCAGGATCCTGTTGGATTAATTCCCAATGACTGAAGATACTCTCCCTTATTTTGTCAGCCATGGGGGTATAGTCAAAAGTGAAGACCATCCTCTTGTCTCTTTCCTTTCGGTTAGTATTTCCATACAAGAGGGTCCTTCTATCCTTCCCTGCTGCCCGATTTCTCGCTTTCACCAGCATTTGTGGATCGTATCCTCTCTTGATAAATCTGGCAGCCAAATCATCAAACGTAGATCACAACCAATTGTTCCTTCTCAGGCGCAGAAACTGGCCGTATGGGATAGCCTCCACAACATGTTTTGGGTGGAAGCTCCCAGCATGAAGGACTGAATTGGTTGCGGTCGGTTTACGATAACCCTCGCTAATCAGTCTATCATCCACAATTTTCAACCTCAGGTCGAGAAAGACCACCTCATCTCCTATCATCTCTGAAGTACATTGCATATTGATTTGATTGACATTTAAATACTTTAAATGAATTCAACAAATTCCATTTCCGTGCCGGACCACACCACCAGGACGTCGCCCACATACCTGGACCACTGTCTGATGTGCCCCCGGAAAGGATTCACATCCGAGTGCACAGCAGACTCTTCCCACGCCCCCAAGAAGAGGTTTGCAAAGGAGCACGCCACTGGGGTTCCCATAGCGGTCCCCGCCACCTGTTGGTACCACTGGCAGACATTATGTGTTAATACATAATGCAGACATTCGCAAATAAATTCAACAAAATCATCATCCTTATTGGTCCGCTGCAAAAATCTCCTGACGGTCTGCACCCCCAGGTCTTGGGGAATCCTGCTGTACAGACTGACCACGTCAATTGTGGCCAGTCTGTCACCCGGGACCCAAGTGACGTGCTCCACCACCTGCAACACCTCTAGGGTGTCCCTCAAATAGGAGGGCACCCCTCCGAGGGGGTGCAGGAGGTGGTCCAGGTATCTGGACAGTCTCTCCGTGAGAGACCCACAGCCAGAAACTATGGGGCGCCCCGGCGGTGCGGTCAGGGACTTATGGATTTTAGGGATGTGATACCATACTGGTCGTCTGGGGAAGGTCGGGATCTAGTCCCTCGCCAATTTTTTGGGGGAGGAATCCCCTCTCTGCCCCTCTTTCTAATAGGGCTCTTAATTCGGCCTGGAAGTGGGGGGTTGGATCACGGGGAAGCCGACGATAGGTGTCCCTATCAGTTAATTGCCTTTCGGCCTCATTTTTGAATTGTTGGGTAGACATTATGACAAGGTTGCCCCCTTTGTCCGCATTCCTTATGACCAACCCCTCATTTTTCCTCAGCCACTTAATAAGGAGTAGAGCAACTATCATGACTACATGCTCTAATGATGCAATGAATGAAGACGATGTGCAGAATGACAGTGATAACGAGTTGGATTCACTGGATATCGATTCATTACTGTGTGTGAGTGATAAGGTGGCTGTCGGTAGAGAGGACCTTACAAATTTCTTCTCGAACACTGCAGCTTCTACGGAGGCAAATAAGGAGGTTGGGGCCCGGGTAGGCTCAGTGAGCAGGAAACTAAGCTTTTCTGGACGGTCACTACTCTCAAAAGATACAAGAGAGACGGCATAGTGGCCAGGGGATTTAGACGGTATTGGGAACCATCCGAATACTGTGAAGATAAACAATTTGTTGATGATTGGACAGAGGCTCATTTAGACCATGCAAAGAGGCTTCAAAATATAGTCCTTGCATGCACCACCCTAGAGTACAATAAAATATCAGCAGAACTAAATGACACTAAAAAATATGAACACTCCGTCACTGAGGAAAAATTCACGGCAGTAACTTCAAACATAGAAGATAAAATTATCAAAATACAAGACGAGATAAAAACAAGAAAACTGAAAAAGTTATTTCGTGATCGAGAGGATTTTGATAAGGGCAAGATCTTCAGCTGGAATCCAGTCCCTTTTCTTAAGAATCCTAGGGGCAGGGGCTACTGGACCACTGACTCGGGTTCAGATAGTGATCCAGATCAAGGGAAACAACCTAGAAAACCTCCGAAAAGGAAACCTAGGAAACCTCCTAAAACCCCTAAAAAGGAAGAGACGAAAGATTCGGTAGATCCATCATGTGTTGGGGCAGTGGGCCCTTTAGACCAAGAGTCCGACGAGGAAGGGGACGCAGCTTTAGAGGGAACATCAAGGACAGTCCATTGGGAGGGGGTCAAGGAGGCCAAACAACCCAAAAAGAAACGTGTATCCATCATGTAGAAGAAATTAGGGAATCTAAGGTCCCCCAGGTTGTAAACCTTTTCAGGGGTAACCGTCCCAGAAGCATGTATTTCCCTCCTGAGTCGAGGGTTGAACTTCTGTCCCACGCAGGACTTTGATATAGTATCATTTACTGTGGACCTTTACAAATCCACACGGAAATTGGTCATCTGCCAGAAATTTGGTGAAGTGACCAAGGACTCGATTGAGGTGGAAACATCATTACCGCATGGTGCCCCTATACACCCAATGACGGAAGCCTTAGGGGTTGGGGGACCTAATAACACTCTAGAGGCCACCAACCCGGCAACGGAGGGTGCCAAAGAAGATTTTCCTCAGATGACACAGGGGATTGACACCAGCAACTTGGACATTGGTCCAATAGTGCGGTGGGACCCCACGGATGAGGAAATAGAGGGCATACAAATGACTTGTGGGAGGAAGGAGGATGTCTGGATTGGTCAGATGTAGTAGCCACGGGGGATTTACAATTGGGGGACACACATACTTTCAGAGCTTGTAGATCGATGCAACCTTTCCCAGCCAACCCTGGGTCGAGTATTGACCATTTCTTTGATGCTGTATTAAAAGATTTGAAAGCACAGATTTATGAACAGGCCATACCAAATCTAAGTATACAAGAGAGGAAGGCACTTCAGTGGCTGAGGAAAAATGAGGGGTTGGTCATAAGGAATGCGGACAAAGGGGGCAACCTTGTCATAATGTCTACCCAACAATTCAAAAATGAGGCCAAAAGGCAATTAACTGATAGGGACACCTATCGTCGGCTTCCCCGTGATCCAACCCCCCACTTCCAGGCCGAATTAAGAGCCCTATTAGAAAGAGGGGCAGGGAGGGGATTCCTCCCCCAAAAAATTGGCGAGGGACTTGATCCCGACCTTCCCCAGACGACCAGTATGGTATCACATCCCTAAAATCCATAAGTCCCTGACCGCACCACCGGGGCGCCCCATAGTTTCTGGCTGTGGGTCTCTCACGGAGAGACTGTCCAGATACCTGGACCACCTCCTGCGCCCCCTCGGAGGGGTGCCCTCCTATTTGAGGGACACCCTAGAGGTGTTGCAGGTGGTGGAGCACGTCACTTGGGTCCCGGGTGACAGACTGGCCACAATTGACGTGGTCAGTCTGTACAGCAGGATTCCCCAAGACCTGGGGGTGCAGGCCGTCAGGAGATTTTTGCAGCGGACCAATAAGGATGATGAATTTGTTGAATTTCTTTGCGAATGTCTGCATTATGTATTAACACATAATGTCGGCCAGTGGTACCAACAGGTGGCGGGGACCGCTATGGGAACCCCAGTGGCGTGCTCCTTTGCAAACCTCTTCTTGGGGGCGTGGGAAGAGTCTGCTGTGCACTCGGATGTGAATCCTTTCCGGGGGCACATCAGACAGTGGTCCAGGTATGTGGACGACGTCCTGGTGGTGTGGTCCGGCACGGAAATGGAATTTGTTGAATTCATTTAAAGTATTTAAATGTCAATCAAATCAATATGCAATGTACTTCAGAGATGATAGGAGATGAGGTGGTCTTTCTCGACCTGAGGTTGAAAATTGTGGATGATAGACTGATTAGCGAGGGTTATCGTAAACCGACCGCAACCAATTCAGTCCTTCATGCTGGGAGCTTCCACCCAAAACATGTTGTGGAGGCTATCCCATACGGCCAGTTTCTGCGCCTGAGAAGGAACAATTGGTTGTGATCTACGTTTGATGATTTGGCTGCCAGATTTATCAAGAGAGGATACGATCCACAAATGCTGGTGAAAGCGAGAAATCGGGCAGCAGGGAAGGATAGAAGGACCCTCTTGTATGGAAATACTAACCGAAAGGAAAGAGACAAGAGGATGGTCTTCACTTTTGACTATACCCCCATGGCTGACAAAATAAGGGAGAGTATCTTCAGTCATTGGGAATTAATCCAACAGGATCCTGACCTATCAGGAAAGTTAACTCATCCCCCATGAGTAGCTTTTAGGAGAGCCCCCTCTTTGGCCAACCTCCTAACTAAGAGTGAGTTTGTGTCCCCCAAACGTACAACCTGGCTTGATCGATGTGCCACTAAAGGCAATTTCAAATGTGGGTTTTGTAAATACTGCCCTAGGATGATTACGCAAAGGTATTTAGAGGTGGGAGGGGTTGGGTTCCATATGAGAGGCCTTTATACATGCCAAACCGATTATGTAGTGTATGTTTTATTTTGCCCATGTAAAAGATATTATATTGGACAAACAACGAGATCTATTAGGAAACGTATTGGAGAGCATATTAGTACGATCAAAGCTGGGAAGAGTTGCACCAGATTGGTTTCTCATATGAGGGATGAACATGGAGGTAGTGGCAAAGGACTGAAATTTGGAAAGAGTGGAGGCCCCTAGGAGGGGAGGTAATAGGGACAAACTCCTCTTATGCTGGGAATACACGTTTCGTTTTTGCCTTCGTTTAAACCTTCGTTTCGATTGTGCCTTTTGTCCTTTTCGATCCCGAAATAATCGACCGTACGGTTAATATCACCACCCACGGTTTCGTTTTTTTTTTTCGATTCTGATGGTTTCGTTTTTCCAATGATCGAAGGCTGCAAAGAAACGAAACGTAGTACAGGGACGGAAGGCATAAACAAATATATAATCGATCTGAACAGCCATCAAGCCTACCAATGGGCTCGATTAGATGGATAAAGAGAGATAATATCAAACCTGTTCGATCACTAGTCGTTCGTTTTTGGGGTCTATTAATCGAAACTATAATGAGATTATGACTATTTTCACATACGTTTTCAACACTCGATTCGTTTACCGAACGAATCGAAGGCTAAAACGAAGGCAAAAACGAACCGTGTATTCCCAGCATAACGGAGGGAAACCAGTGTTATATTGCGTACTGAAGCAATGGGACCAGCTGGCCTCAATGACAAAATTGAATTGGCATGTATGTTGGATCCCTGAATGATTGTTTTCTGCTTCATTGTTCTATGTGCAAAATATTATGGTAATGCCTTCCAGTGTCATATTTAGTGCTGGTGCGATGGAGGTGGAATTTAAGATCAAACTTTCCTCTATTGTTCCTATTTTCTTCTTCCCCCCCCCCCCTCTTTGTCACCTTCTTTTCCCCTTTCTGCTAGTTGAGATGGCCATGTAACTGACAGCAATGTGCAATGCCTATTTTAAAGTACCGTAGCAGTTAGGCTTGTTTGGCTGCAGCTGAGTCTGACCAGCCCGGTTTTTTTATCCCTTTTAAGCAATGGTGTGTCACTTTACACTTTATGTATACATATAGGGACATTAACAGCAGGAGATGTCTCGCACTGCACCTTAGAGATGCAATAATGAATAATAAGATATTGCATTTCCACATGCCCGTTTCATGATATACTGTTAAAATGTATACAGTTGTCATGGGACAGCGTGGACCGAGGGGAGTGGCAGTCCAGAATGATTGGCAGCCATGTGAGGTGTGGCGAAAGCACACATCCCTCCCAACACTCTGGTCTGCATTGCCGCATGGGTAATGTAGTTTGGTAGCGAAGGCGACACATTTCCGCTGGCTGGATCGCCCTTCTGATCTCCATCCACCAATGGCGTGTGCGGGGCTGTCCCCGCATTTTACCAGAAGTCCGCGACTCGCCTCTGTATTGGAGCGCAGCGTGACCAAGCGTCTAGTGAGACGCGAAACGGCCGTCGCAAGCCCCATCTGGTGCCCGGCACCCCCCCACCTCCATCCCACCACCACCTGATGATCCACTATATGGATGTGCCAACTACAAGCCATCTATTTTGATATCACTGCAAGTAAAGTATCTGGACGGAAGGTACCCGGAATTCCGCTTCTTTCTTCTCCTGTTTGACGGTGGACCCAGTATTAGACAGGCAAGGAGTAAGCAAAAAATATATTTTTCATATTGAATGTAAACTGATGATATCCTGTAGAGATTGGCGGGGGATGTTGGATGCTGTTAAAGGGAACCCGAACTGAGAGGGATATATGGCTGAAACATGTACTGTATACCCTTCTAAATCAGGGTTCTCCCCAGAAAATTTTTTCAGCCGGGTGGCATGAAAAAGTAGTCGGGTGGGGAAGTTAGGGCCCTTTTCCATTAGGAAGTGTGATCACAATAGCGCTACAATAGCGCAACCTACAATTTACACTACCCGTGATTGCTTCATATAGCTGCTGGGAATGGAGCACGATCGCCCGACAATTGTGATTCAGAAAAATACAACGCATGCTAGTGGGAAATGAGCACTGCGATTTACATGTTATCATGGTGCTCATCAAAATGGCTGCGATCCACTTTCTGAAGCGGATCGCAGCTAGTGGAAAAGGGCCCTAAGGTCATGCTGGGTGGAAAAGAAGGGTTACACCAAAGTGGGGGTGGGTGGGTAAGTACATCAGGCTGCTGGGTTGGGTAAGTGGGTAGGTAGGTCTAGGGTAGGTTAGTGGTCAGGCTGGTGGGCTAGTGGGGAGGTGAAATATCTAATAGATGGGGTGATTTTGATGAAATACTTTATTGCAAGGAGGCGATGTGGATTTTTAAACTTGGCACTGTCACACCCACACATACACCCAGTGGATTAAATGCTGAACTGGATTTATCTCCCTTTCTCAAAGTGGATCGGAGATGAAAAATTAACTATAACAAGTAACTTTTCTATATATCTTATCTAAAGTTGAGATAGTTGAGCTCCCATAAGCCCTTGCTACATGGGTCTGAGTGCCTTGGCGTTTTGGAGAAGCTGTGGGCGAGGCTTGTTCAGTTTATAGGGAATTAGAGTATTAAAACAAAAACAAAGAAGTATTTGGCTTGAGGAATGCCCTATAAACTATATGGAAGGAACACAATTATGCAATGAGTAAAAGTTTATTTCGGATCCACTTTAAAGCTAATAGATACAGTTAAGAGATAATTATGCCTTCTGTGAAAATTGGTTTTCTATTTTTGTCTATTTTGGAGCCCTGCTTGGGTCTAATTACTGTATGTCCCCTGAAAATGATCCTTGTATTTGAGTGTGGCCTGTAAGGGACCTAAAAAAAATGGGTAAAGCATGTTGTATGTATGGATCTGCAATAAATGGTGACTGTGCCTTTAAGGGTAATACTGTATGTGCCTTTTTGAAAATGAATTATTCATTGGGCTGTGATGTGAGCCCTCAACATTGAGCAAACCCATTAGACTGCTGTGATCTTTTGAAGTGAGGAACTGCACTGTGAACTATATGCATAGATCTTTTTTCCCCTTCTGTGATGGACTTCTGTTGTGCTGCTATAATGTGGCCTATGCAAATTAACTGAAATATGTAAAGTTCTGAGTGACCAATCCGGACATGAACTTGTCACTGTAGATATGGCTTACCTTTAACATATGACTAGGGCAGTGGCTGTCATACAGTGTGAAGCACAAATAAGCCGAATTTTACATACTCCATGCAGTGAAAACAAATAGCATGGCGACGAGATGCGATGGGTGGAGCCTGAATCACTATATATGAGGTGACGTCTACTAGCGAGACCACACCCTGACGAAACGTCCAACTAGGACGTGAAACGCGTCGGTGGGCGGAGCTGACGCGGCTGCGTGCGCTGCAGCTCTCATCCATACACGCAGCTTACGGAACTCCGGGCTGGCGTCCTCCGCATTGAAGTCCTTGGCGTGATGGAGCCGACAGTGCTATGCTAATAAGCCATCTAAGCGGTATGGACTAAATCATATGGACCAGCGGGTGGTGGTCAGGCTGGTGGGCTAGTGGGCTGGTGGTCAGGCTGGTGGGCTAGTGGTCAGGCTGGTGGGGTGGTGGTCAGGCTGGTGGGGTGGTGGTCAGGCTGGTGGGGTGGTGGTCAGGCTGGTGGGCTAGTGGGGTGGTGGTCAGGCTGGTGGGGTGGTGGTGGTCAGGCTGGTGGGCTAGTGGGGTGGTGGTCAGGCTGGTGGGCTAGTGGGGTGGTGGTCGGGTGGTGGTCAGGCTGGTGGGCTTGCGGGAGTGGTGAGGTGGTGGTTAAGGCTGGTGGGCTAGTGGTCAGGCTAGTGGGGGAGGTGGTCAGGCTGGTGGGGAGGGTGTGCAACTCACCTCGCGCGCCCCCCCCCCCGATAGTGTCACTGGCTCCCCGGGCTCTCTCAAACCTGAAGCGTCATCGGCGATTCGGTGGGGGGGGGGGCAGCGTGCTCCGGCCACGAGCGGTGTGGGGTAGGGGAATGCCCACAAGTGCAGAAGCTGGAGTCCGACCTCTATCCCCCCTCCCTCTTTCCCCCGCTCAACCAGCTCCTCTGGCGGTAGATTCAGCGTCAGGCTGGGGGTGGGTGGTCAGGCTGGTGGCTAGTGGGGTGGGTGGTCAGGCAGGTGACTAGTGGGGGTGGGTGGTCAGGCTGGTGGGCTAGTGGGGTGGGTGGTCAGGCTGGTGGGCTAGTGGGGTGGTGGTCAGGCTAGTGGGGTGGTGGTCAGGCTGGTGGCTGGTGGTCAGGCTGGTGGGCTAGTGGGGCGGTGGTCAGGCTGGTGGGCTAGTGGTCAGGCTGGTGGGCTAGTGTGGTGGTTGTTGGGCTGGTTGGCTAGTGGTCAGGCTGGTGGGGTGGTGGTCAGGCTGGTGGGATAGTGTGGTGGTGGTCAGGCTGGTGGGCTAGCGGGGTGGTGAGGTGGTGGTCAAGGCTGGTGGGCTAGTGGTCAGGCTAATGGGGAGGTGGTCAGGCTGGTTGGGAGGGTGTGCAACTCACCTACCGATATAGTGTCACTGGCTCCCTGGGTTCTCTCAAACCTCAAGCGTCATCGACAATTCGACGGGGGGGGGGGGCTGGGGTCGAGCGAGCGTGCTCCGGCCACGAGCGGTGTGGGGTAGGGGAATGCCCACAAGTGCAGAAGCTTGAGTCCGACCTCTATCCCCCTCTCTCTTCCCCCGCTCAACCAGCTTCTCTGGTGGTAGATTCAGCGTCACCGGCTCTGCGCTATCTCACACGCTAGAGCACCAGCCAGCTGCCTGATCCCCGCTGTCTCCTCTCTCCGATGCTGCGCACACTAAAACAGGAAGTAATATGCGCAGCATCGGAGAGTGGACAGGAGACGGCAGGGATCAGGCAGCTGGCTGTTGCTCTAGCGTGTGAGATGGCGCAGAGCGGGTGACGCTGAATCTACCGCCAGAGGAGCTGGTTGAGCGGGGTAAGAGGGAGGGGGGGCTTTACGCCTGTGTGTCCGACGACCACGCCTGTGCGTGGGGAGACTACACCTGTGTGGTGGTTGATGGCACCTGTGTGTGAGGCAGGGAACACACTTGACTGTTTTTGTGCGTGTTTTCTGCACAGAAAAACTGAGAACTCATGTTAATCAATAGGCTAGTACACACTTAATAGGTTGTTCGCGCGCAGAAAAAAAACTGACATTCTGCATCATGATTCTGCAAATTTTGTCAGTTTTCTCTATCATAGAAACACACTTGGTGTGCAGAAAAAGTATGCAGGAAAACGCGTGCAGAAAACGGAAAGACAAGTGTGTTCCCTGCCTAAGGCATTCGCACTTGTGTGTTGGGCGACTGTGTCTGTGTGAGGCGACCATGCTTATAACTGCACCTGTGTGTTGGATGATTTTTGTACCAATTCCACACCTGTGCGTCAGGCATCCGCCCCTTTGTGTCGTGCATCCGCGCCTTTGTGTTGGGCGACCACAACTGTGTGACAGTTGGTGGTGCCTGTGCGTTGGGCATTCACTGTCTGTGTGTCGTGCCATCCATGCCTTTGTTTTGGGTGTACAGTCAGGTCCATAAATATTGGGACATCAACACAATTCTAGAATTTGTGGCTCTATACACAACCACAATGGATATGAAATGAAACAAACCCAATGTGCTTTAACCGCAGACTGTCAGCTGTAATTTGAGGGTATTTACATCCAAATCAGGTGAACAGTGTAGGAATTACACCAGTTTGTATATGTGCCTCCCACTTGTTATGGGACCAAAAGTACTGAGACAGAATAATAATCATAAATCACACTTTCACTTTTTAAAGGGAAGATCCACAGTGTGTGAAAAAATACTAATCCACTTACCTGGGGCTTCCTCCAGCCTGTGGCAGGCAGGACGTGCCCTCGACGCCACTCCGCAAGCTCCCGGTCTTCTCCGGTGGCTCACCCGACCTGCGCAGTACAGCCTGGAGGACGTCCGATGACATCAGCGCGCCCGCGTGAGACGCACGTTGGAGTGCAGAAGAGCTCGACCTGGAAGCTGGCCTGGCCAGGTCGGGTGAGCCACCGGAGAAGACCGGGAGCTTGCGGAGCGGCGTCGGGCACGTCCTGCCTGCCACGGGCTGGAGGAAGCCCCAGGTAAGTGGTTTAGTATTTTTTTATTTGCGCAAACCTTCCCTTTAATACTTGGTTGCAAATATTTTGCAGTCAGTTACAGCCTGAAGTCTGGAACTCATAGACATCACCAGACACTGGCTTCATCTCTGGTGATGCTCTGCCAGGCCTCTACTGCAACTGTCTTCAGTTTCTGCTTGTTCTTGGGGCTTTTTCCCCTTCAGTTTTGTCTTCAGCAAGTGGAATGCATGCACAGTCGGATTCAGGTAAGGAGACTTGGCCATTGCATAACATTCCACTTCTTTCCCCTCAAAAACTCTCTGGTTGCTTTTGCATAGGGATGGGACGAATCCACAATTTCTTCGAATCCGGATCCGAATCTAAAAAGGTTCTCGAATATCTCGAACCTTTCGAATCCCGAATCTAACGAATCCTGCACATAAGAATTGTGCGATCCGTGGTATAGTTGCCCGCAGTATAGGTACCCAGGCATAGGTAGCGAGGTAAAGGTGCCTTCAGTATAACTAGCTAGGTATGGGTGCCTTCAATATGGGTAGCTTTCAGTATAGGTAGCAAGGTATAGGGGCCTTCAGTATAGGTAGCAAGGTATAGGGGCCCTAAGTATAGGTAGCAGGGTATATGGGCCTTCAGTATAGGTAGCAGGGTATATGAGCCTTCAGTATAGGTAGCAGGGTATATGGGCCTTCAGTATAGGTAGCAGGGTATATGGGCCTTCAGTATAGGTAGCAGGGTATATGGGCCTTCAGTATAGGTAGCAGGGTATATGGGCCTTCAGTATAGGTAGCAGGGTATATGGGCCTTCAGTATAGGTAGCAGGGTATATGGGCCTTCAGTAAAGGTAGCAGGGTATATGGGCCTTCAGTATTGGTAGTTAACTAGGTATAGGGGCCTTCAGTATAGGTAGGTAGGTAGGTAAAGGGACCTTCAGTATAGGTATATAGGGTATAGGGCCTTAAGTATAGGTAGGTATGTAGGTAGGTATAGGGGCCTTTAGTGAGGTAGGTATAGGGGCCTTTAGGTAGGTAGGTATAGGGGCCTTTAGGTAGGTAGGTAAAGGGACCTTCAGTATAGGTAGCAGGGTATAGGGCCTTAAGTATAGGTAGGTATGTAGGTAGGTATAGGGGCCTTTAGGTAGGTAGGTATAGGAGCCTTTAGGTAGGTAGGTAAAGGGACCTTCAGTATAGGTAGCAGGGTATAGGGCCTTAAGTATAGGTAGGTATGTAGGTAGGTATAGGGGCCTTTAGGTAGGTAGGTATAGGAGCCTTTAGGTAGGTAGGTAAAGGGACCTTCAGTATAGGTAGCAGGGTATAGGGCCTTAAGTATAGGTAGGTAGGTAGGTAGGTATAGGGGCCTTTAGGTAGGTGGGTAGGTAGGTGTAGGGGCCTTTAGGTAGGTATGTAGGTAGGTATAGAGGCCTTTAGGTAGGTAGGTATAGGGGCCTGTAGGTGGGTAGGTAGGTATAGGGGCCTGTAGGTAGGTAGATGGGTAGGTAGGTATACGGGACTTTAGGTAGGTATAGGGGCCTTTAGGTAGGTAGGTAGGTAGGTAGGTATAGGGGCCTGTAGGTGGGTAGGTAGGTATAGGGGCCTGTAGG